>NW_027476431.1:0-237536 GCF_051020955.1 Megalopta genalis | reverse complement strand
TGAAGCTAACTCGTTTCTATCGCATGGATTTAAAGCTAACTCGTTTGTTTCGCATGCAGTTGAAGCAAAATCATGTATATCACAAGTTTCTGAAGCTAACCATTCGTTTCGCATGGATTTGAAGCTATGCCTTCTACTTCGCATTGATTTGAAGCTAAATCATGTGTTTCGCATGTATTTGAAGGTAACTCGTTTGTTTCGCCTGCATGTGAAGCTAAATCATGTATATCACAAGGATTTGGAGCTAAACCATCTGATTCGCATGGATTTGAAGATAAGCTTTCTACTTCGCATTGATTTGAAGTAAAATCAAGTATTTCGCTTGGATTTGAAGCTAACTCGTTTGTTTCGCATGCAGTTGAAGCTCAATCATGTATCTCACAAGTATTTGAAGCTAAACCATTTGTTTCGCATGGATTTGAAGCTAAGCCTTCTCCTTCGCATTGATTTGAAGCTAAATCATGTCTTACGCTTGGATTGGAAGCTCAGTTCTTTGTTTCTCCTGCATTTGAAGCTATTTCACTTATATCGCAAGGATTTGAATCTAAATTATTTGTGTTGCATGGATTTGATGCTAAGCCTTCTACTTCGCTTTCATTTGGAGCTAAATCGTATGTTTCGCATGGATTTGAAGCTCCCTCGTTTGCTTCGCCTGCATTTGAAGCTCAATCATGTATATCGCTAATATTTGAAGCTAATCCATTTGTTTGCATGGATTCGAAGATAAACCTTCTACTTGGTATTGATTTTAAGTTAAATCATGTGTTTCGCATGGATTTAAGATAACTCGTTAGTTTCGCATGCAGTTGAATCTAAATCATGTATATCACATGTATTTGAAGCTAACCATTCGTTCGCATTGGTTTTGATGCTAAGCCTTCTACTTCGCATTGATTTGTAGCTAAATCAAGAGTTTCGTTTGGATTTGAAGCTAACTCGTTTGTTTCGCCTGCATGTGAAGCTAATCATGTATATCACAAGAATTTGAAGCTAAACCATTTGATTCGCATGGATTTGAGATAAGATTTCTACTTCGCATTGATTTAAGTAAAATCAATATTTCGCTTGGATTCGAAGCTAACTCCTTTGTTTCTCCTGCATTTGAAGCTATATCACTTATATCGCAAGTATTTGAAGCTAAATCATTTGTGTTGCATGGATTTGATGCTAAGCCTTCTACTTCGCATTGATATGAAGCTAAATCATGTGTTACGCTTGGATATGAAGCTCACTCGTTTGTTTTACCAGCATTTGAAGCTATATCACTTATATCGCAAGTATTTGAAGCTAAATAATTTGTGTCGCATGGATTTGATGCTAAGCCTTCTACTTTGCATTGATTTGGAGCAAAATCATGTGTTTCGCATGGATTTAAAGCTAACACGTTTGTTTCGCATGCAGTTGAAGCTGAATCATGTATATCACAAGTATTTGAAGCTAAACCATTTGTTTTCGCATTGGTTTTGAAGCTAAGCCTTCTACTTCGCATTGATTTGAAGCTAAATCATGTGTTACGCTTGGATATGAAGCTCACTCGTTTGTTTTTCCAGCATTTGAAGCTATATTAGTTATATCGCAAGTATTTGAAGCTAAATCATTTGTGTCGCATGGATTCGAAATCAGACTTCTATTTCGCATTGATTTGAAGCTAAATCATGTGTTTCGCATGTATTTGAAGCTCCCTCGTTTGTTTTCGCCTGCATGTGAAGCTAAATCATGTATATCACAAGTATTTGAAGCTAATCCATTTGATTCCATGGATTTGTAGATAAGCCTTCCACTTCGGATTGATTTGAAGCTAAATCATGTGTTTCGCTTGGATTTGAAGCTAACTCGTTTGTTTCGCATGCAGTTGAAGCTATATCACTTATATCGCAAGTATTTGAAGCTAAATCATTTGTGTCGCATGGATTCGAAAATCAGCCTTCTATTTCGCATTGATTTGAAGCTAAATCATGTGTTTCTCATGGATTTAAAGCTAACACGTTGTTTCGCATATAGTTGAAGCTAAATCGTGTATATCACAAGTATTTGAAGCTAAACCATTTGTTTCGCATGGATTCGAAGATCAGTCTTATACTTCGCATTGATTTGAAGCTAAATCAAGTGTTTCGCTTGGATATGAAGCTCACTCGTTTGTTTTTCCAGCATTTGAAGCTATATCACTTATATCGCAAGTATTTGAAGCTAAATCATTTATGTCGCATGGATTTGATGCTAAGCCTTCTACTTCGCATTGATTTGAAGCTAAATCATGTGTTTCTCATGGATTTAAAGCTAGCACGTTTGTTTCGCATGCAGTTGAAGCTGAATCATGTATATCACAAGAAATTTGAAGCTAAACCATTTGATTCGCATGATTTGAAGATAATCTTTCTACTTCGCATTGATTTGAAGTAAAATCAAGTATTTCGCTGGATTTGAAGCTAACTCGTTGATTCGCATGCAGTTGAAGCTCAATCATGTATCTCACAAGTATTTGAAGCTAAACCATTTGTTTCGCATGGATTTGAAGCTAAGCCTTCTCCTTCGCATTGATTTGAAGCTAAATCAATAGTTTCTTTTGGATTTGAAGCTAACTCGTTTGTTTCGCCTGCATGTGAAGCTAAATCATGTATATCACAAGAATTTGAAGCTAAACCATTTGATTCGCATGGATTCGAAAATCAGCCTTCTCTTTCGCATTGATTTGAAGCTAAATCGTGTGTTTCTCATGGATTTGAAGCTAACTCGTTTCTATCGCATGGATTTAAAGCTAACTCGTTTGTTTCGCATGCTGTTGAAGCTAAATCTAGTATATCACAAGTATTTGAAGCTAAACCATTTGTTTCGCATGGATTTGAAGATCAGCGTTCTACTTCGCATTGATTTGAAGCTAAATCAAGTGTTTCGCTTGGATGTGAAGCTAACACATTTGTTTCGCATGCAGTTGAAGCTAAATCATGTATATCACAAGTATTAGAATCTAAACCATTTGTTTCGCATGGATTCGAAAATCAGCCTTCCATTTCGCAATGATTTGAAGCTAAATCATGTGTTTCTAATGGATTTGTAGCTAACTCGTTTCTATCGCATGGATTTAAAGCTAACTCGTTTGTTTCGCATGCTGTTGAAGCTAAATATAGTATATCACAAGTATTTGAAGCTTACTCATTTGTTTTGCATGCAGTTGAAGCATAATCATGTATATCACAAGAATTTGAAGCTAAACCATTTGATTCGCATGGATTTGAAGATAAGATTTCTACTTCGCATTGATTTAAAGTAAAATCAATATTTCGCTTGGATTCGAAGCTAACTCCTTTGTTTCTCCTGCATTTGAAGCTATATCACTTATATCGCAAGTATTTGAAGCTAAATCATTTGTGTCGCATGGATTTGATGCTAAGCCTTCTACTTCGCATTGATTTGGAGCAAAATCATGTGTTTCGCATGGATTTAAAGCTAACACGTTTGTTTCGCATGCAGTTGAAGCTGAATCATGTATATCACAAGTATTTGAAGCTAAACCATTTGTTTCGCATTGGTTTTGAAGCTAAGCCTTCTACTTCGCATTGATTTGAAGCTAAATCATGTGTTACGCTTGGATATGAAGCTCACTCGTTTGTTTTTCCAGCATCTGAAGCTATATTAGTTATATCGCAAGTATTTGAAGCTAAATCATTTGTGTCGCATGGATTCGAAAATCAGACTTCTATTTCGCATTGATTTGAAGCTAAATCATGTGTTTCGCATGTATTTGAAGCTCCCTCGTTTGTTTCGCCTGCATGTGAAGCTAAATCATGTATATCACAAGTATTTGAAGCTAATCCATTTGATTCCCATGGATTTGTAGATAAGCCTTCCACTTCGGATTGATTTGAAGCTAAATCATGTGTTTCGCTTGGATTTGAAGCTAACTCGTTTGTTTCGCATGCAGTTGAAGCTATATCACTTATATCGCAAGTATTTGAAGCTAAATCATTTGTGTCGCATGGATTCGAAAATCAGCCTTCTATTTCGCATTGATTTGAAGCTAAATCATGTGTTTCTCATGGATTTAAAGCTAACACGTTTGTTTCGCATATAGTTGAAGCTAAATCGTGTATATCACAAGTATTTGAAGCTAAACCATTTGTTTCGCATGGATTCGAAGATCAGTCTTATACTTCGCATTGATTTGAAGCTAAATCAAGTGTTTCGCTTGGATATGAAGCTCACTCGTTTGTTTTTCCAGCATTTGAAGCTATATCACTTATATCGCAAGTATTTGAAGCTAAATCATTTATGTCGCATGGATTTGATGCTAAGCCTTCTACTTCGCATTGATTTGAAGCTAAATCATGTGTTTCTCATGGATTTAAAGCTAGCACGTTTGTTTCGCATGCAGTTGAAGCTGAATCATGTATATCACAAGTATTTGAAGCTAAACCATTTGTTTCGCATGGATTCGAAGATCAGCCTTCTACTTCGCATTGATTTGAAGCTAAATCAAGTGTTTCGCTAGGATTTGAAGCTAACTCGTTTGTTTCGCATGCAGTTGAAGCTAAATCATGTATATCCCAAGTATTAGAAGCTAAACCATTTGTTTCGCATGGATTCCAAAATCAGCCTTCCATTTCGCAATGATTTGAAGCTAAATCATGTGTTTCTCATGGATTTGAAGCTAACTCGTTTCTATCGCATGGATTTAAAGCTAACTCGTTTGTTTCGCATGGATTTGAAGCTAACTCGTTTGTTTCGCCTGCATTTGAAGCTCAATCCTGTATATCGCTAATATTTGAAGCTAATCCATTTGTTTGCATGGATTCGAAAATCAGCCTTCTATTTCGCATTGATTTGAAGCTAAATCATGAATTTCGCATGGATTTGAAGCTAACTCGTTTGTGTCACATGCAGTTGAAGCTAAATCATGTATGTCACAAGTATATGAAGATAATCCATTCGTTTTGCATGGATTCGAAAATCAGCCTTCCATTTCGCAATGATTTGAAGCTAAATCATGTGTTTCTCATGGATTTGAAGCTAACTCGTTTCTATCGCATGGATTTAAAGCTAACTCGTTTGTTTCGCATGGATTTGAAGCTAACTCGTTTGTTTCGCCTGCATTTGAAGCTCAATCCTGTATATCGCTAATATTTGAAGCTAATCCATTTGTTTGCATGAATTCGAAAATCAGCCTTGTATTTCGCATTGATTTGAAGCTAAATCATGAATTTCGCATGGATTTGAAGCTAACTCGTTTATTTCGCCTGCATGTGAAGCTAAATCATGTATATCACAAGAATTTGAAGCTAAACCATTTGATTCGCATGGATTTGAAGATAATCTTTCTACTTCGCATTGATTTGAAGTAAAATCAAGTATTTCGCTTGGATTTGAAGCTAACTCGTTTGATTCGCATGCAGTTGAAGCTCAATCATGTATCTCACAAGTATTTGAAGCTAAACCATTTGTTTCGCATGGATTTGAAGCTAAGCCTTCTCCTTCGCATTGATTTGAAGCTAAATCAATAGTTTCTTTTGGATTTGAAGCTAACTCGTTTGTTTCGCCTGCATGTGAAGCTAAATCATGTATATCACAAGAATTTGAAGCTAAACCATTTGATTCGCATGGATTCGAAAATCAGCCTTCTCTTTCGCATTGATTTGAAGCTAAATCGTGTGTTTCTCATGGATTTGAAGCTAACTCGTTTCTATCGCATGGATTTAAATCTAATTCGGTTGTTTCGCATGCTGTTGAAGCTAAATCTAGTATATCACAAGTATTTGAAGCTAACTCATTTGTTTCGCATGCAGTTGAAGCTAAATCATGTATATCACAAGTATTTGAAGCAAATCCATTTTATTCTCATGGATTTGGAGCTAAGCATTCTACTTCGCGTTGATTTGGAGCAAAATCATGTTTCGCATGGATTTATAGCTAACACGTTCGTTTCGCATGCAGTTGAAGCTAAATGATGTATATCACAAGTATTTGAAGCTAAACCATTTGTTTCGCATGGATTCGAAAATCAGCCTTCTATTTCGCAATGATTTGAAGCTAAATCATGTGTTTCTCATGGATTTGAAGCTAACTCGTTTCTATCGCATGGATTTAAATCTAATTCGGTTGTTTCGCATGCAGTTGAAGCTAAATCATGTATATCACAAGTATTTGAAGCTAAACCATTTGATCCTCATGGATTTGGAGCTAAGCCTTCTACTTCGCATTGATTTCGAGCGAAATCATGTGTTTCGCATGGATTTAAAGCTAACACGTTCGTTTCGCATGATGTTGAAGCTACATCTAGTATATCACAAGTATTTGAAGCTAAACCATTTGTTTCGCATGGATTCGAAAATCAGCCTTCTATTTCGCATTGATTTGAAGCTAAATCACGAGTTTCGCATAGATTTGATGCTAACTCGTTTGTTTCGCATGGATTTGAAGCTAACTCGTTTGTTTCGCATGCAGTTGAATCAAAATCATGTACATCGCAAGTATTTGAAGCTAAATCATTTGTGTTGCATGGATTTGATGCTAAGCCTTCTACTTCGCATTGATATGAAGCTAAATCATGTGTTACGCTTGGATATGAAGCTCACTCGTTTGTTTTACCAGCATTTGAAGCTATATCACTTATATCGCAAGTATTTGAAGCTAAATAATTTGTGTCGCATGGATTTGATGCTAAGCCTTCTACTTTGCATTGATTTGGAGCAAAATCATGTGTTTCGCATGGATTTAAAGCTAACACGTTTGTTTCGCATGCAGTTGAAGCTGAATCATGTATATCACAAGTATTTGAAGCTAAACCATTTGTTTCGCATTGGTTTTGAAGCTAAGCCTTCTACTTCGCATTGATTTGAAGCTAAATCATGTGTTACGCTTGGATATGAAGCTCACTCGTTTGTTCTTCCAGCATTTGAAGCTATATTAGTTATATCGCAAGTATTTGAAGCTAAATCATTTGTGTCGCATGGATTCGAAAATCAGACTTCTATTTCGCATTGATTTGAAGCTAAATCATGTGTTTCGCATGTATTTGAAGCTCCCTCGTTTGTTTCGCCTGCATGTGAAGCTAAATCATGTATATCACAAGTATTTGAAGCTAATCCATTTGATTCCCATGGATTTGTAGATAAGCCTTCCACTTCGGATTGATTTGAAGCTAAATCATGTGTTTCGCTTGGATTTGAAGCTAACTCGTTTGTTTCGCATGCAGTTGAAGCTATATCACTTATATCGCAAGTATTTGAAGCTAAATCATTTGTGTCGCATGGATTCGAAAATCAGCCTTCTATTTCGCATTGATTTGAAGCTAAATCATGTGTTTCTCATGGATTTAAAGCTAACACGTTTGTTTCGCATATAGTTGAAGCTAAATCGTGTATATCACAAGTATTTGAAGCTAAACCATTTGTTTCGCATGGATTCGAAGATCAGTCTTATACTTCGCATTGATTTGAAGCTAAATCAAGTGTTTCGCTTGGATATGAAGCTCACTCGTTTGTTTTTCCAGCATTTGAAGCTATATCACTTATATCGCAAGTATTTGAAGCTAAATCATTTATGTCGCATGGATTTGATGCTAAGCCTTCTACTTCGCATTGATTTGAAGCTAAATCATGTGTTTCTCATGGATTTAAAGCTAGCACGTTTGTTTCGCATGCAGTTGAAGCTGAATCATGTATATCACAAGTATTTGAAGCTAAACCATTTGTTTCGCATGGATTCGAAGATCAGCCTTCTACTTCGCATTGATTTGAAGCTAAATCAAGTGTTTCGCTAGGATTTGAAGCTAACTCGTTTGTTTCGCATGCAGTTGAAGCTAAATCATGTATATCCCAAGTATTAGAAGCTAAACCATTTGTTTCGCATGGATTCCAAAATCAGCCTTCCATTTCGCAATGATTTGAAGCTAAATCATGTGTTTCTCATGGATTTGAAGCTAACTCGTTTCTATCGCATGGATTTAAAGCTAACTCGTTCGTTTCGCATGGATTTGAAGCTAACTCGTTTGTTTCGCCTGCATTTGAAGCTCAATCCTGTATATCGCTAATATTTGAAGCTAATCCATTTGTTTGCATGGATTCGAAAATCAGCCTTCTATTTCGCATTGATTTGAAGCTAAATCATGAATTTCGCATGGATTTGAAGCTAACTCGTTTGTGTCACATGCAGTTGAAGCTAAATCATGTATGTCACAAGTATATGAAGATAATCCATTCGTTTTGCATGGATTCGAAAATCAGCCTTCCATTTCGCAATGATTTGAAGCTAAATCATGTGTTTCTCATGGATTTGAAGCTAACTCGTTTCTATCGCATGGATTTAAAGCTAACTCGTTTGTTTCGCATGGATTTGAAGCTAACTCGTTTGTTTCGCCTGCATTTGAAGCTCAATCCTGTATATCGCTAATATTTGAAGCTAATCCATTTGTTTGCATGAATTCGAAAATCAGCCTTGTATTTCGCATTGATTTGAAGCTAAATCATGAATTTCGCATGGATTTGAAGCTAACTCGTTTGTTTCGCATGGATTTGAAGCTAACTCGTTTGTTTCGCAT
This sequence comes from Megalopta genalis, assembly GCF_051020955.1. Taxonomy (NCBI): domain Eukaryota; kingdom Metazoa; phylum Arthropoda; class Insecta; order Hymenoptera; family Halictidae; genus Megalopta; species Megalopta genalis. The sequence continues at coordinate 229,006 of NW_027476431.1, read as the reverse complement.
GCAGTTGAAGCAAAATCATGTATATCACAAGTTTCTGAAGCTAACCATTCGTTTCGCACGGATTTGAAGCTAAGCCTTCTACTTCGCATTGATTTGAAGCTAAATCATGTGTATCGCATGTATTTGAAGCTAACTCGTTTATTTCGCCTGCATGTGAAGCTAAATCATGTATATCACAAGAATTTGAAGCTAAACCATTTGATTCGCATGGATTTGAAGATAATCTTTCTACTTCGCATTGATTTGAAGTAAAATCAAGTATTTCGCTTGGATTTGAAGCTAACTCGTTTGATTCGCATGCAGTTGAAGCTCAATCATGTATCTCACAAGTATTTGAAGCTAAACCATTTGTTTCGCATGGATTTGAAGCTAAGCCTTCTCCTTCGCATTGATTTGAAGCTAAATCAATAGTTTCTTTTGGATTTGAAGCTAACTCGTTTGTTTCGCCTGCATGTGAAGCTAAATCATGTATATCACAAGAATTTGAAGCTAAACCATTTGATTCGCATGGATTCGAAAATCAGCCTTCTCTTTCGCATTGATTTGAAGCTAAATCGTGTGTTTCTCATGGATTTGAAGCTAACTCGTTTCTATCGCATGGATTTAAAGCTAACTCGTTTGTTTCGCATGCTGTTGAAGCTAAATCTAGTATATCACAAGTATTTGAAGCTAAACCATTTGTTTCGCATGGATTTGAAGATCAGCGTTCTACTTCGCATTGATTTGAAGCTAAATCATGTGTTTCTCATGGATTTAAAGCTAGCACGTTTGTTTCGCATGCAGTTGAAGCTGAATCATGTATATCACAAGTATTTGAAGCTAAACCATTTGTTTCGCATGGATTCGAAGATCAGCCTTCTACTTCGCATTGATTTGAAGCTAAATCAAGTGTTTCGCTAGGATTTGAAGCTAACTCGTTTGTTTCGCATGCAGTTGAAGCTAAATCATGTATATCCCAAGTATTAGAAGCTAAACCATTTGTTTCGCATGGATTCCAAAATCAGCCTTCCATTTCGCAATGATTTGAAGCTAAATCATGTGTTTCTCATGGATTTGAAGCTAACTCGTTTCTATCGCATGGATTTAAAGCTAACTCGTTTGTTTCGCATGGATTTGAAGCTAACTCGTTTGTTTCGCCTGCATTTGAAGCTCAATCCTGTATATCGCTAATATTTGAAGCTAAACCATTTGTTTCGCATGGATTCGAAAATCAGCCTTCTATTTCGCATTGATTTGAAGCTAAATCACGAGTTTCGCATAGATTTGATGCTAACTCGTTTGTTTCGCATGGATTTGAAGCTAACTCGTTTGTTTCGCATGCAGTTGAATCAAAATCATGTACATCGCAAGTATTTGAAGCTAAATCATTTGTGTTGCATGGATTTGATGCTAAGCCTTCTACTTCGCATTGATATGAAGCTAAATCATGTGTTACGCTTGGATATGAAGCTCACTCGTTTGTTTTACCAGCATTTGAAGCTATATCACTTATATCGCAAGTATTTGAAGCTAAATAATTTGTGTCGCATGGATTTGATGCTAAGCCTTCTACTTTGCATTGATTTGGAGCAAAATCATGTGTTTCGCATGGATTTAAAGCTAACACGTTTGTTTCGCATGCAGTTGAAGCTGAATCATGTATATCACAAGTATTTGAAGCTAAACCATTTGTTTCGCATTGGTTTTGAAGCTAAGCCTTCTACTTCGCATTGATTTGAAGCTAAATCATGTGTTACGCTTGGATATGAAGCTCACTCGTTTGTTTTTCCAGCATTTGAAGCTATATTAGTTATATCGCAAGTATTTGAAGCTAAATCATTTGTGTCGCATGGATTCGAAAATCAGACTTCTATTTCGCATTGATTTGAAGCTAAATCATGTGTTTCGCATGTATTTGAAGCTCCCTCGTTTGTTTCGCCTGCATGTGAAGCTAAATCATGTATATCACAAGTATTTGAAGCTAATCCATTTGATTCCCATGGATTTGTAGATAAGCCTTCCACTTCGGATTGATTTGAAGCTAAATCATGTGTTTCGCTTGGATTTGAAGCTAACTCGTTTGTTTCGCATGCAGTTGAAGCTATATCACTTATATCGCAAGTATTTGAAGCTAAATCATTTGTGTCGCATGGATTCGAAAATCAGCCTTCTATTTCGCATTGATTTGAAGCTAAATCATGTGTTTCTCATGGATTTAAAGCTAACACGTTTGTTTCGCATATAGTTGAAGCTAAATCGTGTATATCACAAGTATTTGAAGCTAAACCATTTGTTTCGCATGGATTCGAAGATCAGTCTTATACTTCGCATTGATTTGAAGCTAAATCAAGTGTTTCGCTTGGATATGAAGCTCACTCGTTTGTTTTTCCAGCATTTGAAGCTATATCACTTATATCGCAAGTATTTGAAGCTAAATCATTTATGTCGCATGGATTTGATGCTAAGCCTTCTACTTCGCATTGATTTGAAGCTAAATCATGTGTTTCTCATGGATTTAAAGCTAGCACGTTTGTTTCGCATGCAGTTGAAGCTGAATCATGTATATCACAAGTATTTGAAGCTAAACCATTTGTTTCGCATGGATTCGAAGATCAGCCTTCTACTTCGCATTGATTTGAAGCTAAATCAAGTGTTTCGCTAGGATTTGAAGCTAACTCGTTTGTTTCGCATGCAGTTGAAGCTAAATCATGTATATCCCAAGTATTAGAAGCTAAACCATTTGTTTCGCATGGATTCCAAAATCAGCCTTCCATTTCGCAATGATTTGAAGCTAAATCATGTGTTTCTCATGGATTTGAAGCTAACTCGTTTCTATCGCATGGATTTAAAGCTAACTCGTTCGTTTCGCATGGATTTGAAGCTAACTCGTTTGTTTCGCCTGCATTTGAAGCTCAATCCTGTATATCGCTAATATTTGAAGCTAATCCATTTGTTTGCATGGATTCGAAAATCAGCCTTCTATTTCGCATTGATTTGAAGCTAAATCATGAATTTCGCATGGATTTGAAGCTAACTCGTTTGTGTCACATGCAGTTGAAGCTAAATCATGTATGTCACAAGTATATGAAGATAATCCATTCGTTTTGCATGGATTCGAAAATCAGCCTTCCATTTCGCAATGATTTGAAGCTAAATCATGTGTTTCTCATGGATTTGAAGCTAACTCGTTTCTATCGCATGGATTTAAAGCTAACTCGTTTGTTTCGCATGGATTTGAAGCTAACTCGTTTGTTTCGCCTGCATTTGAAGCTCAATCCTGTATATCGCTAATATTTGAAGCTAATCCATTTGTTTGCATGAATTCGAAAATCAGCCTTGTATTTCGCATTGATTTGAAGCTAAATCATGAATTTCGCATGGATTTGAAGCTAACTCGTTTGTTTCGCATGGATTTGAAGCTAACTCGTTTGTTTCGCATGCAGTTGAAGCAAAATCATGTATATCACAAGTTTCTGAAGCTAACCATTCGTTTCGCACGGATTTGAAGCTAAGCCTTCTACTTCGCATTGATTTGAAGCTAAATCATGTGTATCGCATGTATTTGAAGCTAACTCGTTTATTTCGCCTGCATGTGAAGCTAAATCATGTATATCACAAGAATTTGAAGCTAAACCATTTGATTCGCATGGATTTGAAGATAATCTTTCTACTTCGCATTGATTTGAAGTAAAATCAAGTATTTCGCTTGGATTTGAAGCTAACTCGTTTGATTCGCATGCAGTTGAAGCTCAATCATGTATCTCACAAGTATTTGAAGCTAAACCATTTGTTTCGCATGGATTTGAAGCTAAGCCTTCTCCTTCGCATTGATTTGAAGCTAAATCAATAGTTTCTTTTGGATTTGAAGCTAACTCGTTTGTTTCGCCTGCATGTGAAGCTAAATCATGTATATCACAAGAATTTGAAGCTAAACCATTTGATTCGCATGGATTCGAAAATCAGCCTTCTCTTTCGCATTGATTTGAAGCTAAATCGTGTGTTTCTCATGGATTTGAAGCTAACTCGTTTCTATCGCATGGATTTAAAGCTAACTCGTTTGTTTCGCATGCTGTTGAAGCTAAATCTAGTATATCACAAGTATTTGAAGCTAAACCATTTGTTTCGCATGGATTTGAAGATCAGCGTTCTACTTCGCATTGATTTGAAGCTAAATCATGTGTTTCTCATGGATTTAAAGCTAGCACGTTTGTTTCGCATGCAGTTGAAGCTGAATCATGTATATCACAAGTATTTGAAGCTAAACCATTTGTTTCGCATGGATTCGAAGATCAGCCTTCTACTTCGCATTGATTTGAAGCTAAATCAAGTGTTTCGCTAGGATTTGAAGCTAACTCGTTTGTTTCGCATGCAGTTGAAGCTAAATCATGTATATCCCAAGTATTAGAAGCTAAACCATTTGTTTCGCATGGATTCCAAAATCAGCCTTCCATTTCGCAATGATTTGAAGCTAAATCATGTGTTTCTCATGGATTTGAAGCTAACTCGTTTCTATCGCATGGATTTAAAGCTAACTCGTTTGTTTCGCATGGATTTGAAGCTAACTCGTTTGTTTCGCCTGCATTTGAAGCTCAATCCTGTATATCGCTAATATTTGAAGCTAATCCATTTGTTTGCATGGATTCGAAAATCAGCCTTCTATTTCGCATTGATTTGAAGCTAAATCATGAATTTCGCATGGATTTGAAGCTAACTCGTTTGTGTCACATGCAGTTGAAGCTAAATCATGTATGTCACAAGTATATGAAGATAATCCATTCGTTTTGCATGGATTCGAAAATCAGCCTTCCATTTCGCAATGATTTGAAGCTAAATCATGTGTTTCTCATGGATTTGAAGCTAACTCGTTTCTATCGCATGGATTTAAAGCTAACTCGTTTGTTTCGCATGGATTTGAAGCTAACTCGTTTGTTTCGCCTGCATTTGAAGCTCAATCCTGTATATCGCTAATATTTGAAGCTAATCCATTTGTTTGCATGAATTCGAAAATCAGCCTTCTATTTCGCATTGATTTGAAGCTAAATCATGAATTTCGCATGGATTTGAAGCTAACTCGTTTATTTCGCCTGCATGTGAAGCTAAATCATGTATATCACAAGAATTTGAAGCTAAACCATTTGATTCGCATGGATTTGAAGATAATCTTTCTACTTCGCATTGATTTGAAGTAAAATCAAGTATTTCGCTTGGATTTGAAGCTAACTCGTTTGATTCGCATGCAGTTGAAGCTCAATCATGTATCTCACAAGTATTTGAAGCTAAACCATTTGTTTCGCATGGATTTGAAGCTAAGCCTTCTCCTTCGCATTGATTTGAAGCTAAATCAATAGTTTCTTTTGGATTTGAAGCTAACTCGTTTGTTTCGCCTGCATGTGAAGCTAAATCATGTATATCACAAGAATTTGAAGCTAAACCATTTGATTCGCATGGATTCGAAAATCAGCCTTCTCTTTCGCATTGATTTGAAGCTAAATCGTGTGTTTCTCATGGATTTGAAGCTAACTCGTTTCTATCGCATGGATTTAAAGCTAACTCGTTTGTTTCGCATGCTGTTGAAGCTAAATCTAGTATATCACAAGTGTTTGAAGCTAAACCATTTGTTTCGCATGGATTTGAAGATCAGCGTTCTACTTCGCATTGATTTGAAGCTAAATCAAGTGTTTCGCTTGGATGTGAAGCTAACACATTTGTTTCGCATGCAGTTGAAGCTAAATCATGTATATCACAAGTATTAGAATCTAAACCATTTGTTTCGCATGGATTCGAAAATCAGCCTTCCATTTCGCAATGATTTGAAGCTAAATCATGTGTTTCTAATGGATTTGAAGCTAACTCGTTTCTATAGCATGGATTTAAAGCTAACTCGTTTGTTTCGCATGCTGTTGAAGCTAAATCTAGTATATCACAAGTATTTGAAGCTTACTCATTTGTTTTGCATGCAGTTGAAGCATAATCATGTATATCACAAGTATTTGAAGCTAAACCATTTGTTTCGCATGGATTCGAAAATCGTCCTTCTATTTCGCATTGATTTGAAACTAAATCATGAGTTTCGCATGGATTTGAAGCTAACTCGTTTGTTTCGCATGGATTTGAAGCTAACTCATTTGTTTCGCATGCAGTTGAAGCTAAATCATGTATATCACAAGTATTTGAAGCAAATCCATTTTATTCTCATGGATTTGGAGCTAAGCATTCTACTTCGCGTTGATTTGGAGCAAAATCATGTTTCGCATGGATTTATAGCTAACACGTTCGTTTCGCATGCAGTTGAAGCTAAATGATGTATATCACAAGTATTTGAAGCTAAACCATTTGTTTCGCATGGATTCGAAAATCAGCCTTCTATTTCGCAATGATTTGAAGCTAAATCATGTGTTTCTCATGGATTTGAAGCTAACTCGTTTCTATCGCATGGATTTAAATCTAATTCGGTTGTTTCGCATGCAGTTGAAGCTAAATCATGTATATCACAAGTATTTGAAGCTAAACCATTTGATCCTCATGGATTTGGAGCTAAGCCTTCTACTTCGCATTGATTTCGAGCGAAATCATGTGTTTCGCATGGATTTAAAGCTAACACGTTCGTTTCGCATGATGTTGAAGCTACATCTAGTATATCACAAGTATTTGAAGCTAAACCATTTGTTTCGCATGGATTCGAAAATCAGCCTTCTATTTCGCATTGATTTGAAGCTAAATCACGAGTTTCGCATAGATTTGATGCTAACTCGTTTGTTTCGCATGGATTTGAAGCTAACTCGTTTGTTTCGCATGCAGTTGAATCAAAATCATGTACATCGCAAGTATTTGAAGCTAAATCATTTGTGTTGCATGGATTTGATGCTAAGCCTTCTACTTCGCATTGATATGAAGCTAAATCATGTGTTACGCTTGGATATGAAGCTCACTCGTTTGTTTTACCAGCATTTGAAGCTATATCACTTATATCGCAAGTATTTGAAGCTAAATAATTTGTGTCGCATGGATTTGATGCTAAGCCTTCTACTTTGCATTGATTTGGAGCAAAATCATGTGTTTCGCATGGATTTAAAGCTAACACGTTTGTTTCGCATGCAGTTGAAGCTGAATCATGTATATCACAAGTATTTGAAGCTAAACCATTTGTTTCGCATTGGTTTTGAAGCTAAGCCTTCTACTTCGCATTGATTTGAAGCTAAATCATGTGTTACGCTTGGATATGAAGCTCACTCGTTTGTTTTTCCAGCATTTGAAGCTATATTAGTTATATCGCAAGTATTTGAAGCTAAATCATTTGTGTCGCATGGATTCGAAAATCAGACTTCTATTTCGCATTGATTTGAAGCTAAATCATGTGTTTCGCATGTATTTGAAGCTCCCTCGTTTGTTTCGCCTGCATGTGAAGCTAAATCATGTATATCACAAGTATTTGAAGCTAATCCATTTGATTCCCATGGATTTGTAGATAAGCCTTCCACTTCGGATTGATTTGAAGCTAAATCATGTGTTTCGCTTGGATTTGAAGCTAACTCGTTTGTTTCGCATGCAGTTGAAGCTATATCACTTATATCGCAAGTATTTGAAGCTAAATCATTTGTGTCGCATGGATTCGAAAATCAGCCTTCTATTTCGCATTGATTTGAAGCTAAATCATGTGTTTCTCATGGATTTAAAGCTAACACGTTTGTTTCGCATATAGTTGAAGCTAAATCGTGTATATCACAAGTATTTGAAGCTAAACCATTTGTTTCGCATGGATTCGAAGATCAGTCTTATACTTCGCATTGATTTGAAGCTAAATCAAGTGTTTCGCTTGGATATGAAGCTCACTCGTTTGTTTTTCCAGCATTTGAAGCTATATCACTTATATCGCAAGTATTTGAAGCTAAATCATTTATGTCGCATGGATTTGATGCTAAGCCTTCTACTTCGCATTGATTTGAAGCTAAATCATGTGTTTCTCATAGATTTAAAGCTAGCACGTTTGTTTCGCATGCAGTTGAAGCTGAATCCTGTATATCACAAGTATTTGAAGCTAAACCATTTGTTTCGCATGGATTCGAAGATCAGCCTTCTACTTCGCATTGATTTGAAGCTAAATCAAGTGTTTCGCTAGGATTTGAAGCTAACTCGTTTGTTTCGCATGCAGTTGAAGCTAAATCATGTATATCCCAAGTATTAGAAGCTAAACCATTTGTTTCGCATGGATTCCAAAATCAGCCTTCCATTTCGCAATGATTTGAAGCTAAATCATGTGTTTCTCATGGATTTGAAGCTAACTCGTTTCTATCGCATGGATTTAAAGCTAACTCGTTTGTTTCGCATGGATTTGAAGCTAACTCGTTTGTTTCGCCTGCATTTGAAGCTCAATCCTGTATATCGCTAATATTTGAAGCTAATCCATTTGTTTGCATGGATTCGAAAATCAGCCTTCTATTTCGCATTGATTTGAAGCTAAATCATGAATTTCGCATGGATTTGAAGCTAACTCGTTTGTGTCACATGCAGTTGAAGCTAAATCATGTATGTCACAAGTATATGAAGATAATCCATTCGTTTTGCATGGATTCGAAAATCAGCCTTCCATTTCGCAATGATTTGAAGCTAAATCATGTGTTTCTCATGGATTTGAAGCTAACTCGTTTCTATCGCATGGATTTAAAGCTAACTCGTTTGTTTCGCATGGATTTGAAGCTAACTCGTTTGTTTCGCCTGCATTTGAAGCTCAATCCTGTATATCGCTAATATTTGAAGCTAATCCATTTGTTTGCATGAATTCGAAAATCAGCCTCCTATTTCGCATTGATTTGAAGCTGAATCATGTGTTTCGCTTGGATTTGAAGCTAACTCGTTTGTTTCGCATGCAGTTGAAGCTAAATCATGTATATAACAAGTATTTGAAGAATATCCATTTGTTTTGTATGGATTCGAAAATCAGCCTTCTATTTCGCATTGATTTGAAACTAAATCATGTGTTTCTCATGGATTTGAAGCTAACTCCTTTCTATCGCATGGATTTAAAGCTAACTCGTTTACTATTACTATTACGTTTTCGAATTCCTCGCGACGTATTTACAGCCGCGCCCCGATTTATTAGGGTATACAGGCGACCGCGAGTCGGCACAAAAAATACAACTGTTACTATTCTCCCTTGAAACAGGTCGAAACCAGAAACACTGCGCAATTTGCTTGCGTACCCGTGGAATGAGAAAACAGACCCCGTTGTATCCCCACTACCCTGTTGCTGCGTCGTTCCAGGCGAAGTCGAACATTGCGTTGTGCAATCGTTTTTCATGTAATATATCAACCGGTTTCATATCGGAAGACATTTTAACTGTGAATATAATATAGAATGAATGTTTCAATAATTTCTCCGATTTGTAGGATTTTCATTTTGTATAATTTAAGTGCGTTTTATAGATGCGTATGAAAATGAATATTGCGACTCGTAATTAACATAGACTTTGACGTATTGTTTTCGACATCCTCGTGACGTATTACAGCCGCGCCCCGATTTATTAGAGTATACAGACGACCGCGAGTCGGCACAAAAAATACAACTGTTACTATTCTCCTTTAAAACAAGTCAAAACCGAAACGCTGCGCAATTCGCAGAATAAGAAACTAACCCCCGTTAAGTCACCCTGTTATTGTGTCGTTCTGCGCGAAATCAAATATTTCGTTGTGCAATCATCTTTTCGGACCGTTATTCAGATATTATTATATCATTATTGCGATTATTATAACGTTAAAATTATGTTGTAACGTATTATATTATAATATGATCATAGTATTATAATATTGTTATTATAATTACTATGATTATTATAATAACAATTAATATATTAATATAATTTTGAGTGGCGAGTCACCGGTCGAACGCGAAGGATTAAATGATTGAGAAGATAGGAAATATAAAATTACGTACGTTCACGTGCGACAGCGCTATATGTAAAATTACATATTTATTAACAGATATATAATTGCGTAATTGCAATTAACGGTCACATACACTATTTTTACAGATAGCTCCATGGGATGCCACATCAACGCGCAAACGGATTTAAAAAACGAATACGTACAGACTGTCGATACGTAAGTAAATTTTCTCGTCTTCCAAAGAATATATTATAATTTCACCTAATATTGTTATTATTAATACTGTATATTATTTCTTAATACATTTTTCTCAACCGCTGGCGAAAAGGATTCGAACATCTTTCAAAACGCAATTAACTTCTTCGATACTGGAACGAACGCGACTTTAATGTCTCAATGTTTTCGAAGTCTTACTTATTAATTTATTATTTTTTAATTCGCGATTTTCAATTCGGTTGCATCATCATTTGCGATTCATGCAATTTAATTGTCCAGTATTTTGCAATTGTGCTGTGATTGCAATTACGAATTGCATTGTAATTGAAGCGAATTGAATAGAGATCCGAATCACAGATTACAACGTGATCGAATGACAATGTAATTGAATTGCAATGCGATCAAATTACAATGTAATTGAATCACGATGTGACAGAATTACAACGCGATTGAATTGCGATGTAACCTTTATTCATTAAAATTCCTCGAGCAATTCGATCGTAACTCTGCGCGAGCCTGGCCAAGGAGAAGCTAATTAAAAAACTTGAATAAAATATATTCAGTAGAAAAATATGCAAGTTACTCTTCAACATAAATATTCCGTCGTCTTCTCAGATTGGCCTCGATCTCCCAAAGAAGATTCCTAAACGTCTGGATGTCTTTCGATCCGATCTTCAAATTAACGAGATGGGGCGTCGTTCACGGCTTCGTCGACAAAGTAAATATTCTCATCCCACCGTCTAACCCGAACGAGGTGCGTAAAGAGTGAATGGCGTCGAGGGCCACGTGTGTCACGTACAATGATCTTGTTCGCAGATCATCGCGGGGAGGAAGGGCCAGTGGCAAGCGAAGGAGAAGAGAAACGCGGACGAACGGGTTACCAAGTATCAGACTTTGCTGGACTTGCTGTTAGATCTGTCGCAGAACGGCGACGCACTCACCGACGAGGACATTCGGAACGAGGTGAACACGTTCATGTTCGCCGGTCACGATACCACGGCCACCAGCGTGTCCTGGATCATTTATGCGTTAGGCCGCAATCCGGAGTATCAGGCGAGTGTACTGGCAACGCTCGTCGCGCCAGCGAATTCAACCCTTCTGGTATCGACCATGAGAATCGTGTGCACGCGAGCGAAAAATTATCGAACACGTTCGAGACGCAGTTCGGGCAAAGACTCGGCGAGAAAAATCGTATAAACTTTACAAACCTTTTTGTAAACGAGTGAAACAACATTCAAAGAGGAACATAGATTCGGAGATAAAACTGTTATTGGAAGTATGTATTAACCCTTTGCGAGTTAATCCTCGAGTGGTGCACTCCGAGGCACCGCTAGAATTTTTGTATCATCGAAATAATTCTTATATCAAGAAAGTCTAGATTTGCACCCTGTCATGTAAAATGGGAACACTGTAAGACGGAACAATTATTTTAGGTTCACAGTTGAAACGGCTTCGAGCGTAGAGGGTTAAGAAAACAACAACGTTATCCCATCAATCTTACCGATGGAAAAGGAAGAACGTGGATGATAAAAGAGGGCCGGCGGAAGACGAAAGCGAAGCAATTTATCCGATATTTGTTCGACGTCGCGTATTTAGATTATTTGATTAGTATTTATATTGTTCTGCGAGAGGAACAGCGAGATGTTCGTCGGGTTTTTACCGAGTGCCACAAGATGCATGTCGGTGTGGACGAATCTAAATGAAGATATCTTTGTTTCTTTACAGGAGAAAATTCTGGACGAGTATTATAACGTTGCGGGAACTGCTCTGCTCTGCTCTGCTCTGTTCTGCTCCGTTCTGCTCCGCTGGCTGACGCGAGCCAGATTAGGGAGTCAGAGTCCTGTAGCGCGCCGCAGCTACCGCGACTCCCATTGCCAAGGTTCGCCGGCTGCTACACGGAGTAGCCGAGCTTCTCGGATCAGTTTGAGTCGCTGGTCGTAAAGAACCGGACCCTTCACAACGTCCAGCGACTACAGTACCTCAAAGGTGCTTTAGAGGAAGAAGCAGCGTCCGAGATTGCTCACTACTCCGTGACAGCGGCGAACTTTGGCATCGCGTGGGCGGCCTTGGTGAGGAGGTATGACCGGAAGCGGCTGGTCGTTAGTGCGCTCCTGTCGAGCTTCCTGGCCCTTGCGCCGCTCACCCGCGATCGCGACGGCAGCGGTCTCGCCTTGCTGCGTCGTCGCACTAACGATGCGTTGGCCCAGCTGCGAAATTTGGGGCGGCCGGTGGACCACTGGGACGACCTGCTGGTCCACCTAACGGTGGAAAAACTCGATCCAAAGTCGAGAGAGGCGTGGATCTACGAAATCCGCGCTGCCGTTGATCCACCCACGTACGCCAGACTCGACGAGTTCCTGGAGCATCGGGTCGGGTTTTTCGCGGAGCTCAGGATGGCTCCGGAGCCTTCGGCTACCACCGCGGAGCGTAGGCCGGCCCGACCTCCACCACCGGTACGCTCCCACGCGATGGCGACGACGACGGCGAGCCGTTGCCGAAAGTACGGCGAGAAGCACCCGCCGGGATTTCGTTAGGGCGCGCGGTTGCTGCTTCAACTGCCTCCGTTCGGGACACCCCGCGACATCGTGTCCCTCCGCGTCGAGCTGTTCCGTTTGTAACGGCTCGCACCACATCCTGATTTACCAGGATTCCGGGGTTGGTGGCGGGCCAGAATCAACCGCGGTAGAACCCGGGCGGGAGGCACAGCGCGGTCCACAACTGCGTCGCACGCTGGAGCGGAAGCAGGGCCGTACTGCTCGCGACCACTCTAGTATGGGTAGAGACACGCGACGGGGTGGGGGGTAAGACCGGTGAGGGCCTTGTTGGACCAGGGATCGGAGGCGACTTTCGTCTCCGAATCCCTCTTCCAGGCCCTCCGCATTCCTAAGCGGCCCGCGGCTATCACCGTGACGGGTGCGGGGGACGCGCCGGTGGGTCGCGCGACTTCGCGGGTCGACCTGGTCTTACGGTTGACCGGGCGCGGGAACGCTTCTGTGCCGCTTTCCGCGTTCGTCCTCCGGAGACTAACCGGGTACGCGCCCAAGACGACCGTCGATATTCGCGTTTACCCGCATCTGCAGGACCTCGTTTTAGCGGATCCTGATCCAACTTTAGATCTCCCAGTAGATCTCTTAATCGGGGCCGATCGTTACGGTGATGTGATCGGTCCCGGCCTGCGCCGCGGAACAACAGGCTAGCCCATCGCGCTGGAAAAGGTATTCAGTTGGGTCGTCTCGGGCGCCGCATCGACACCCGTGAACGATCCCGATCCCTCCGTGGCGTCCCTGCACTGTCGCTCGGAGGAGAAGTTGGAGCAGCAATTGCGATTGTTCTGAGAGCTCGAGGAGACGAGTCCCAAATCTGTTCTCTCCCCTGACGAATCGAGGTGCGAGGAACATTTCGTCAACACCGTCTCACGGTAGGCGGACGGACGATACGTGGTTCGGTTACCCCTGCGAACCGAACCACCCCTCGCTCTCGGCTCGTCAAAGGGCCGTGCCATAGTCATGCTCCGTGGAGTCGAGCGGCGACTAAGGGGCGACAGTCAGTCTGAGACCGCGTACCGAGACTCTGCCCGAATATGAGGCCCTCGAGCATATGGAGGAGGCCCCTCAGGGACTGCAGGATGGCGCGGTGTTCCTTCCGCACCACCCAGTGGTCAAGCGGAACGTGGACGGAACACCGCGCTTCCGCGTTGTTTTCAACGCCTCTAGCCCCACTTCCAGCGGACTGTCCCTCAACGATTACTTACTGACGGGGCCGAAGTTGCAGCGAGACATCTTCTCGGTACTGTTGCGCTGGCAAGTTCCGCGATTCTCCCTCAAGGCTGACATCGACAAGATGTTTCGGCAGATCCGCGTGCACGAGGAGGACGCGGATCTGCAGCGGATTTTATGGCGGTGTGGGCCCGACCAAGAGCCTCGCGAATTCCGGCCCACCACCGTCACATACGGGACGGCCTGCGCCCCATACCTAGCTCAGCGCGTCCTACTGCGGCTCGCCGAAGACGAGGGAGCGCACTTCCCTCGTGCGCGAGCGATAATGCGCTCGAATTTCTACGTTGATGACGCTCTCTTCGGCGCTGACGGGGTAGAGGAAACTATAGCCTGCCGTGACGAGCTCACACGCCTCCTAGGGCGTGGGGGCTTCAAGCTAGGAAAATGGGCAGCCAACACCCTTCTGGTGTTGGCAAATAGCCAGAAGTCGGCGGCGGTGGACCTCACGGGGGCTGCCCAACAGTACCATCCCTTGTTGGGGGTGGATTGGAGTCCGGACTCCGACTCCTTCGGGTTCACCGTCGTCCCAGACTCCGCTCCGTCGGTCACGAAGAGAGCGGTGATATCGGTGATCGCGCGCTTGTACGACCCGCTGGGCTGGGCGGCACCGGCAGTAATCAAAGCAAAAATATTGCTGCAGGAGCTATGGTTGGGGGGTGCGGATTGGGATGCTCCGCTGCCGGACGAGCTCAACCAGACGTGGCGCGAACTCGTCGCCGTCTTACCGCTCTTAAGCGCCGCGCGTGTGCCACGCTGGTTTGGCACCTTTTTTGTCGAATAAACGGCGAGGCCGCAAGACAATAACACAATCAACGTGTGTTGGCCCGACCGTCAAACGCTCGCCTCGGCCGTATGTATACGCGGCGTTTTTGCCTTAGAAGGCAATGACCCGGCCATCGACACCTGACGATGCTTCCCCTTGAACATCGGCCAGGTGTCTATATATACTGCCGCACATTTCGATAACCGTTACAATTCGATACAATACAGTGCAACGCAATACAATTTGGATTGTCAAGATTTCGGTCGTTAACGTCACGTGTTTAATTCTGCGCCCTTGCGCCCATCCTAAGCCGTGCTTCACTTTTCTACGCTGAACGGAGCCGTGCTCCAACAATCGTAATTATTAACAATTCTTTTGCGCCGTGCGCAACACATTTTATACAAGTTTACGTGGACTGTGGAGTCCGAAATACCTCGGCGAGCGACACGTCGTCGGACTACATCATTTTGTCTTAGCGTTTACTTCTAGTATTTACATCAATACTACTACTAGTATTTACATTTCGGCTCGTATTGCGACTGTCCTCGAACATCAGTCTGGTCTGGTCTGTTTAGCGCGCTTTGATGGCTGCCGCTTGGTTACTCGAGTTTCGTCGAGCTAAATGGCACGGGAAGAGGTTAGTGTTCGCATGTCCGGAAATGATTTTGCTCTTTCACTACTTTCACGTACACGGCGGATTTCGCTGATAAAAACAACGCCGACCGCGTACCGCCACGGGGCTGAGCGGCCGCACGGTCAGCGTGACCTCGTAAAATCCCCAAAATTAGTATTAGAAAAATATGGTAAGACGATGACCATGTCCCCCGCCAAACAGGACAGAGGTACAAGAAAAAGTAAACGCAAGGGTGTTCCTTAATTACATGTGTAAAAAATGATTTTTGAGGGTGAAGAAATAATGTGCGCAAAATTTCAAAGTGACTGGATAACGGTAACCAGTGTCGCATCGGGATCAAAGATTTGAAATTTCTATTAATTACGTTAATTTTAATATAAATGTGTTCCACTGTTTTAGAGGCAGTACTAAATATTTTTTTATGAAAATATAATCTTACATCTATATAATATTATCGAGACTTAATTTAAAATTATACGTTATAATAAAATTAATTGAAATATCTTATAAAATGTTATATACTGGTCAATATACAGCTTTTTATCAGATTGATTTGCTGGCATTTGGATAACGTCACCGATAATCTTCCAATACTTGTAAAATGAATTGTTTATTATATTCATTTTTCTTTAATAAGTTAGTACATTCGGTGATAAACTTCAAGCCTCGTTCTACATGGTCATTAACTAATTTTAAATTCCTTACTATTTCTAAGGCTCTATTAGACGTTTCATCGCTTTTCGGAATGGAAGGATCTTTATATAAAAATGCTCATCCCATTCAATCAGACACGAGAAAGCGTGAACATGATTAACTAGACATTATAAGTACGATTACAGGAGAACGATGCACCCCAACACATGTCACACAATTTTTATTAGGCTCTCAGGAGGAAGAAGGAAAGGAAATTGTGAACAGAAATTACGTATTCTAATCGAGAGACTAACATTTGAAACAGCAGCTACACCATCTTACATAAAATATCTCGTGCAGGCATTAAAATCATATCTCTTCAGCAAGGGAGCATCAGATAAGTAAGTACATACGTAATCATACAATGATAAAAATTCGCAGCCAATTTGAATATGAATTATTTACAAATTAATTTTCTGTTATATTATGTGTTATTAAAGAATGGAGGAAAACCATCACCTTTCGCCACGACACTTGACAATTCAAGGACGATATGCAACAAAACAATTTAACGTAGAATATAATTTTGTACGCTTCTAATGCATGATATCAATGCAGCTTTTCAAGTACTGTTTTTAAAAATAACAATGTATTTTACTTAGATAACTACAACGATAATAAAATAAAATGAATTACACGTTAAGTATTTGATAAATAAATGTAATCGAAATTATGTCGTCTTTGATTTTATTATAAACAGAAATATTTGTCCAAACTATATCATATTTGGTGTCATTTTAATCAGATAAGTATCAGGAATATATTTAAAAAATAAGTATTAAAATGTTAAAATTAAAAAAATGTTATGTCATTGTATTATGAGTTGTCTTCCGGGAATTCGAGTCAAAGGAGGCGCGGCGCGTGCCGCAACACACGTATTCGCAGACTCCGTCGAACCTTAGTATTCGCGTAGCGAGAAAATTGATAAAATACAAGGCCATAGCAATATCACGGCGTCAGTGATGACACACTAAAATTATGCGAGGATGAGATAAACTACTACAACTTCTTTAAAACTGGATCAAATGATTTGAATTTTTTCTAGATGATAGAAAGACTAATATACTAGACAATAACTAAATTACTTTGATACAATTTTGCTATTACAGTAGACCTCCGTTTATTTGGACTCTGTTTATCCGACATAGTAACATGTTTACCGACAAGTAGATGTCAGGAACGATGCCCCTCTTACCTGACTCTAGTCTACGCGACATACCGATTATACGACGCACTGTTTTTGCTTCTTACTTAAAAATTCTAGCATAGTCTTCCTGCGAAGAATGTGAGATAAGTAACGATTTAATTAAGTTACTCGTATCTGTTTGATTCATCCAGAAACTATATTTTCAGTATGACTTCTCATAAATCAAACGAAAAAGAAAATGTAAGTGCTTCGTATTGACGAAAAATTTGTAATTAATAGACGCTTGAGAAAAAATTAATTAAACAATTAATTCCTTGTCTCGTAAATATGACATTGGTATATATATGTATCTACTACACATTTATGTATATATGTATACAGTAGATGTACGAATACCAACTATACATACACATAAGTGTGCAAGTATGAAAGATCTAATAAAAGCATGAATGTGGTAAAAAATAAAATAAAATAAAAAACATCAAAATAGATAAGGAATACATATCAAATACTATTGAGAATTATATATACAGAAATTAAAGTTTATACGAAACACATATTATAAATATTATAAAGATTATTTTGACGTTCAATATTTCAGTAGTTAACTTTTCATTCTTACAAGGCACAGTAACTCGATCGAAAACTACTATTTATATTTTGTTAAATATTTTGTGTTCCTTATATATTTTAATTCTAATAAAATTCGTATTTATGTAAAAGACATCTACATATATTTTAAATGTTTTTTACGAAGGGCACCATAGATAAAGAAAACCATATAATTTGTCGAAAACTTCGGACGCCACTTTAATGGGCACAGTAATTAACACACTTAACCTATCTGGCTATCACACTGAACTGGAAATTAACAGTCATGGAATCCATATAATATCGGTTTTAAACAATGGAAACTGTTTGATGAGAATTTTTGGGTTCTCCATAATTCTTTCACGAACTGAAACCGTTGTCATAATTGTTTTCAATCCCTACTTTATGAAGGTATATTCAAGTATGTAAAAGATTGAATCTTCTACATTCTGGCAAAAGTCATCCGCAAATCTATTCGTAGCCTTCAAATAAAGATACAGATAAAATATGAAAATTTTATTCGACGCCACGAATAAATGTGCTTTGCATAAAAAATGTATGAATTGGAAGTGGATGTAAAATGAAATGTGCACTGATACTTTCTGGTAGAAAAATATCTTTACTTCGCGACATGTGAAGAAGCTCAAAGAAGAAGAAACTCAACGGGCTACAGTGCCGGACGAATAGATAGCACACTTTAAAATTAACGTAATTTAGATTTATTTAAGGTAATAATCAAGATTCTAATACTATACAGATTTGTAAATTACTGTTATGAACATACACAAATGAAATACATTACGTTACGCCAGTTTAAACAATTTTACTTAGAAAAAAAGAATTTTTATGGAAATTTAGTAGGAAAAGTGATAGCATATCAACGGGTTGTACTCGACGATGCAGTCGTGTATCATCAGGCAGTATGCGGCCATCGAAGGCAGGACATCCTTTTGACATTCGAATTCGATTCGCATGTCGATGGTTGAACGGTCCGTAAATTAGAAAGTCGATTGTATTCAGTAACATCTCGCCGTTTCCATAATAGGACTCTTGAAATTTGGCGTACATGTCGTAGAGCTACGCGTATTCATCCTTTTCGAAATCGATGTTTAAATCGTCGTAGGGATACATTTCCGAGTTCAAGAAAAGTCGACTATTGGATAAGAAGCACGAATCGAATTGGGTAGCGTTTTTCTTTAAATCATTTTTCCTTTCGGTTTGTAACGCGAATATCACGTATCGCGGTTTTTCCATTTGCGGAGCCGTTTTTATCGCCCACGTGTGCTTCGTGGTTGTTTGCAGCATCGAATATTCATACAGTTTCCACGAACAGAAACTCATGCTGAACGATCTTTCGCTCTCAAGAATACGCAGCATCGACAACTTGTGTATTTCTTCCAAAGCGAAGCGCGGCATTCTGCATTAAATTTTATGCAAATCCAGGACAGGTTTCGTTGCGCACGCGAATCAAAATCAATTCGTGCCGAGCATTTATTACAACGCGTTTGTAATCTTCGCAGAAGCCTAGCAATGTGTCCATAGGCACGCAAAAGTTGAAATTTAGCAAATTTGTAAGCGTTGCGATGAGAGTTTCCCTCCGTTGATCGTCGTTTCTGTACATCCAGCCCGCGTTGGACAGCGCGTTGCTCTTCGTAATGTTCAGACTGACGTAATTCTTCAAGGTCGTCGTTGTATCGGGATTTCTGGACCGATCGATTTCCACTCGTAACGTATCTCGTCGAACATAAACGCTACCGCATTGTTGTCTAGAGCCACCATATCGTTGGTCGATCCTCCTGGTAGGCTGAGTCTTCCCTGCACGTATAGGAAGCTTTTACACGGAAGAGTGTACCAGTCTTGATGTTGAAAGGGTATTCTTATCTCATCGCTATTTCCAAACGTTGTGCTGACGCACGGATTGTAGGTGTGAAGGTCGATTTTAGTTATTCGATTATCGATGATTGGTGCCTCGGAGATGTTCAAAATGTCGTCGGACATGGTGGTGAAGCGAGTTCGATTACTTGGTAACGATGAATCCCAAAGATCGTAGATATTCCACTTTTCGCGCGGTTAGTTTTCTTGTCTTCTTCTCCTTACTGTTGTTGTTGTTATTTCGAAACGGCGCACCGTTTTTTATGTTCGACGTATTCGATATCGTACTATTATTATGAACTATCATAACGGTTATGTCAAGGTTATGAGACGGTTCGACGAACGTGCATCCGTACCGTGATTTCTTCGTTTCGAAAATCAATCAATTGTCCAGACTGGTCCACGATGCGAATCGTTAAATCATCCATTGATCGTGTAACGATTGGAATGTAAATGACTCGTGCTGGCGTTTCCGATATTTTATACCCCGGCGACACGTTGGGCACGAATTCATGTATCATGTGAAACAGTTTCCCGTTATCGTACGAACCGGTGGTTTCGTTGCATTCTATTCGAATATTAGATGTGTTAATGATATTCACGGAAGTGTCCGATACATGCCACGAGTTCAGTGATAGAATGCGATTCCTAGAGAATCCTAGGATAGGACCCACGGTGTCAGGTTTCGTAAAATCTATCTTATATGCACTTTCAATTTCGCTTTTCATAGTGTTGTTGTTCGCTCGTAGGACTAGTGGATATTTTACATCGTTGTTATCTTTGGTTGGAGAGGGATACCGCGCGCTTATCTCACGCCTCAAGTAAGCGTTGATCACCTCCAGTTCGTGCGAACCGTCCGGGATGATTATCTCCTCACCCTCGTCACCGAAATAGGATTTATTGTTTTCGATATTTGATCTGATGTATGGTATCGTGTAATAAGTTTGCAAATCGAGCAGGCCCAGTTCGTAATCAGTATTGTGGAAATATAATATATAGGCGGGAATTACTTGGACGATAACACGCTACTTCTTCCCGATAACGTGAACGTGTATGACATCCTTGCGACGAACTATATCATAGTTCCTCGCAGAAATTTCACACACAATTGTCCGCACACGCTTTCGTCGTAACTTTGATAAATCTTGTGATTGTGCGAGATCGCCGCGTTCGGTCCGAAATAACGAATCAATTCGATCGGTGGTCGAAGATCTCCAAAACTATCGAAGTAACTGACTTGCGAACTATGCTTTATATATGGGACCCAGTGCGTTCCTGAAGCATGACCGCTATCCAGATTCACTATTACTCGTTCGTTTACCCATACTTGTTTCGAGAATTCATCGCGCATGAAAACTCCGCGAAAATGCGGTAATTTTCAATTCAGGCGATTTTCAATTCAACGTCCGTCGCCGAGTTATCTTTTTCCTTTCTTTTGTCTTTTTTTTCTTTTCTTCATTCCTTTTCCACGTTTGTACGGTGTGATACACTCCACGGCCCTCCATAGCGCAATTGTGTCGTCGCGCTTCTTCCAATTGTTTCTTCGCAGCTTTCGCATCGTTTATCGTTTTGATCACCCCAGCAGCGCCACCTGTCAACGCTTCCAAAGCTTCCAAAGCAGGTAACAACAGCGGTAGAAAACCGCCTCGTTTGGCGATCGGTAGAATTCTATCGACACTGTTTCTACTACCATTCTTTCTCTTTCCTTTGACCGCTCGTCGGTCCTCCTCCTCCTCCTTCTTCTTCAGACCCATACCTAACCTCATCAGAGCTGTTTTTATCAGTCCGTATCGGTATACAGAGCTGTTTTTTACCAATCTGTAACGGTATACGGAGCTGTTTTTTCCAGTCTGCAACGGTAAACAGAGCTTTTTTTACGAGTCTGTAACGGTATATGGAGCTGTTTTTACCAGTCTGTAACGGTATACAGAGCTCTTTTTACCAGTCAGTAATGGTGTATGGAGCTGTTTTTACCAGTCTGTAAACGGCATACGGAGCTGTTTTTACCAGTCCGTAACGGTGTACAGACAATAGTATCAATACTTGAGCAACTCGCTCTCGTCCGTGGGGGATGTAGGTTATTTTGCCTACTCGGACAACGCGGACGTGATTCCCCCAGCAGATGCTCGACCAAATTCAATATTTATCTTTGACGACGTTGTTTGCGACGAACAGGATGTCATGAGAGAATATTTCGCGATGGGCAGACAATCGCACGACGTGTGTTTCTATCTGTCGCAATCGTACGCTAGAATACCCAAACATTTGATTCGTGACAATGCGAATCTAGTGATTCTATTCAATCAAGTTGTCACGAATCTGTGACACGTTCATCAGGATCATGCGAATACAAATATGTCGTTCGAAACGTTCAACACACTTTGTAAGAGCTGTTGGCGAAACAAGTATGGATTCCTCGTAATCGACAAAGACAGCCCTGCGAATCGTGGTCGTTACTGGTGCGGATTTAACGAATTCGTCGTGCTGTGATCGGGGGCTCATTTGGACTGCAAGAGTCGTCGGAGTCGCATCGTACCGCTCGATATGTGTCGGTCTAAGGAAAATCGGCGAGCCGCGATCACCAAAGAAATAGCCAAGACCAGTGACGTCATACGTAAGAAGAGTTTAGCCCCGAAGGTTTGGAAAATGGATACGGAGTCGAACATTGAGGCGGATTTGCGTTCGTTCGTGGAGCCGTTGAAACAGCTGATTGAAAATACAGCTACGGAAGCGAACGATAATACGCCGATCGTATGCATTTGAAGAAGAAAAAGAAAATATATTCCTCTGTTCCTACCAACGATGACATTGACTATGTGTTGTACGACGACGAAGACGATAACGACGGCGACGACGACGATGGCAACGACGGTGGCAACAGTGACGATAACGAGGCGGGTGGCAATAAGGCGCTCGATCCGATACCTACGATACTTTCGGCGCAACAGGAGAAAGCTTTCGAATCGTCTCCTACGGCCTCGTTGGAATCATCGGTGCGAAACATTTTGAAAAGTCCTGAAACGCACCGCGCCGAATACGAACATTTGTTCAACAATTTTTCAACAATTCTCCTTGGATCTGTAGATAAGAGACTACATCCAAATTTGAGTAACTGCGCTGATCCAAAACAGATTTGGACAAAACTCAAGGATTTGTATAGTGACTCAAGTGAAGACACTAAACAAAGTGCATGGCAAGAATACTATGCGTTCCGATTTATAGATGGTGAATCTATCGCTCTTCAAGTTGAGCGATTTGAAAGCATCTGTAAGAGATTAGCGGATGCAGAAGAAGAACTCTCCGATGCCGCTGTGGAATGTAAGCTGTTGAGTTGCCTAACTTCCAAGTTTTCCGCATTTAGAATGGCATGGGAATGTACTGCAAAAGCGGAGCGAAAGAAAGAATATCTGTTTGCCAGGCTCATCCGCGAGGATAAACGACTCTCTGAAGCCGAATGAGAGAACGGGTCATCTCTTGTAGTTCGAGTACAAGCGCTCGAATTGAAGAAGTATTCGGACGACAAAGATGCAAAAAGGAACAGTAAATTCAGCAAAAGCGAATCAAAGATGAGGATAGAAGACCTCAAGAAAAGAACAACACGTAATTGCTGCAAAGAAAAGGGTCATTGGATGAGAGAGTGCCCGAAGAGAGGAAAAAAGAAGCGAACTGAAGACGCAACAGAGTCGAGATTAATAGATTCTACTTACATCAGTGAAGTCACGGCGTATTCTTCGCAAACTACTAGCAGTGATAAAGACATATGGATCGCGGATTCTGGTGCGAATATGCATATGTCGTGTTGCAAAGACTTGTTTACCTCGCTTGTATCGTTGACCAATAATCATTATGTGAAAATAGCAGATGACAAAGTGTTAGAAGCAGCAGGAAGAGGAACGGTAGTAGTATTAGAGAATGTGAACAATCGAAATCAAGAATGAAGAGTTGAAAATGTTTTATATGTGCCAGAGTTGAAACGAAATCTTTTTTCAATTGGTGCGATAATTGATAAACAGTACTCATTCCATGCATATGCGAAGAGATGCGAAATTCGTGATAAGCATGGAAATCTCTCCTCAATTGGTGTACGGTACGGCAAGCTATTTCGGATGTTATTTGAAGTGAAAATTCCTCCGGAACAGTGCAATAGTGCGATTTCGACTAATTCTCAAGTACAAAGACTAAAACATGGGTACGAGAGGATGGGCCATATGAATGCTCGAGCCTTGTATACAATGAGCAAAGTGTACAATGAACAGAGTTTTTTAATAAACAATGTCAACGATTCTTTGAATTTAACGCCGATACCTCAGAAAAAGCGAAAGAAACGAAAAATGGTACTGGGTCTCGAGGTTGGTACAGACATCGCCGAAGAACAGTCGGGAGCAACCCAAAACGAGACACCTGTTAGACAATCTAGAAGAATAGCGCAATTGAAGATCAAAGAAGAGGCTGATAAAAAGTAGAATCCAGGAAGAAACTTTAAAAGATGACAAAAAAAAGAGAAAAAAATATTCCACGGAGAATATGGTATGGAAGACGATGAAGAAGAACATCCAAAGTGATAAGTGTATGTTTGTTGGTGTTGTCGACGAAGTGCGAGTGTTTTTAGCATTGTACGTTGGTTTCGGTATTCAAGCTCGTGAGAGGTAGTATGGAACTCCGCGGTTCGCGATAGCGTTTAAATAATGAGTCCAGGCTTTTTACCTTGCTCTGCTGCGTAGTGGTCCTTTTGCCTGTTTTGTCTGTTTTGTGATCGTAGCAGACGGATCCTGGCATGATCGCCAAATTGTTACGCAGTGTTTGAAGCACTTGTTTTTATTAAAAAGGAGCTGGAAAGCTATAGCTTTCCAGCGTGTCTTTTATTTTACAATATTCCACAAATTAATTCACGCCGGTCTGGGACCTTGTCCGCCGCGCACAATATGTACCTCCGGATTACCGATTGTAATGTCAATCAATCAATGCTGCGCGCATAATTAGCTCCCTACTTATACCCGCGTCTTATCTCTTGTAGGGACTGAGAGTGGGGCTGGAATGGTTAGTGTTACAGCCGAGTCGCTGGCGAAAACCGGAGTTGCCAAATATCGAATAATTCGAGATTTTGCATCGAAAAATTCGTTGTCACTGATCAAAATTACCGCCCTCTCGTTGATAACGTTGTCGACATACTTCTTCGTGTTAATAGGAACTTTATACTGTCTATAGGCAGACCCAATGCATCGAACTCGTCATTCTCGTCCGATACATGTAGAACGTATTTTCTTATCGTATTTATCAGATCGAACATAAATCTATTGAAATACTTCATGTTGATTGAATTGTCCTCGTGATGTTCATGTTTCGTGTCTATATTCGCGACGATGTCTTGAATAGTCTGCTTTAGCGAATCACGAGACGATGATTTCTTGCTGCTGCTGCTGCTGTTACGCATCGTTGCAGCTGCTGCTCCAATTTCTTTCGACAATCGATGTTTTACCACCGCAATCACCAGCAAAAATGATGCAATCGACGCAAAAGCATGTTATTTATAGAACTTGAGGCATTCCTCGGCAACTAATTTCTTCATTTTACCGCGAAAACTTTCCTCAAAGATTTTTAGTTGGTTACCGATTGAGCTGTCCGTTTCATCTTTCATATTCTGTTTTAACGCTTCAACCTTTTGCTCGAATACCGAAAATACGTTATCAATTTTCACATTAATTTCATCGTTATCTGAATCGATTGATTTAATTTTCTGATCACTGTCGTATTGAAAATTATATATTTTAGCCAGCACTTTATTCCTCCATTTTTCATTAGTCTGCTCCATATCTTTCGCTAGTTTCTCATTAGCCGTTATTTTATCCATGAGTTCGGACTTGCATTTCTTGCTAGTCTGTTTGGCATCTTCGCCAGTTTTTCGTTAGCCGTTATTTTACCCATGAGTTCGGACTTGCATTTCTCGCTAGTCTGTTTGGCATCCTTCGCCAACTTTTAGTTAGCCGTTATTTTACCCACGAGTTCGGACTTGCATTTTACACCGGCCAGTTCGACACCCTCCGTCACTTTTTCATTAGCTGTTATTTTTCTACGAAGCTCGTCGTCTCCTCTTTTCGATACATCGTCAACGTACGATCTAGTGGCCACGTCATCGTTTCGAAGCGGTTGCGCCAAATGTTTGATCCTCTTATTTCGAGCCGTGTACGATTCCGTTGAGAAGCACATCGCATTATTCTGCGTGTACTCGTGAAGCGATGACGTTACAGTATCATCGCCTATCTTTGGAACGCGATCGACGTACAGTTTGGTGGCCGCGTCATCGTTCGTCGTAGGATTTGCGACACGAGCGATCTTAGCGCCTCGCGCGTCGTAGAAATTGCCGATCGAGCATATGGCATTGTCGTGTACATAATTTTTACATATCGAATAAAAAGTTGAAATATCTGCCAATATTTTCGACTCGGGCGTACTATGTTTATACAACGTACCAAATTTATTAATAGACATTTTTTTTCGTTTGTTGGTTCAGTTGTTTTCTTCTCCTTTCTTCTTCTTCTTCTTCTTTAACACCAACAACTCGAGTAGATCTTGCTGTTGCCCGATCTGTTGTATTTGCCGACAAATGTCGTCGAGTCTGAACTGAATATTTTTAAATCTGACCTCCCAACTTTCGTCTACGAATAACGTTTGATTGGTTTCGCAGCAATTCCAACGGATACTCGTTTTATCGAACCATTTTATAAATTTACCAACAGGCATTTCATTCGTCACTAACGTAATAAATATTCGAACAATTTAATTTATAATCAATCCAGCTTCGCGAAGTTCTACCAGCTCATTTGGGTCATCCCGATGCACATAATCGACCGGATTGTTGGTTACACGCATCATCGTCGTTGGAATATTTATACCTTTTCCACGTAACGCTGAGAACATTGGTCCTATAATAGTTTTGTACTTGTAGCCCTTATTTCCCATTATCTGATTACCACGTCGGTGCGCATGCGTGGCGATGAGAATGTTTCTATAAATTTCTTTATCGTTCTCGGTGTACAGGTTCTCGTTGGGTATTCTTTTGAATATCAATTCGTAGAGACCTGGAGTTCCCCTGTACCTAATTTTATTAATAACAATATCATCGTTGCTTTCCACGTCGAACGCAACGTTTCCAAGCATCAGTTTGTTATTATGAAAATACACTCCGTACACATTGTCCTGACTTTTCGGCGGCCCGCTAAAGAAATTTCTCAAGTATTCGCTCGCTAAAGGTCTAAGATTACTGAACAAATGCTCGTATTCGTCGCGATGCTTTTCAGGACTTCTCAAAATATTTCGCATTGATGATTCCAACGATGTTGCAGACGTTGGAGATGATTCGAAAGCTACCTCCTTCTCCGGATGCATTGAAGGTGTTGGTTCGAGCACCATATTGCTGTCCGCATCGTGGTCGTCGTCGTCATCGTCAACGTCAACATAGTCAACGTCATCGCTGGCACCGATGGGGGAATTTACTTTATTCTTCTTCTTTTTCAAATGCATCCTTGGGGTTAATGTCGCTTCATCGTGTTTCCTCTTTTTCTTAATAAATTATCACCCCACTTTCTTCTTCTTCACAGAGAACAGCGGCTGCTGCTGCTGCTGTGTTTGCAAATCCAACGGTCGATCAGCACTTGATGTATTATCTTTCGCATCCGTAGCTGTATTTTGAACCAGCTGTTTCAACGGTTCCACAATCGGAAGTAAATTCGTCTCAATGTTGGACTGTACATCCATTTTCCCAACTTTCAAGGCTAAACTCTTTTTACGTATGACGTCACTGGTCTTAGCTATTTCCTTAACGATGGCAGCTCGCAGGTTTTTCTTTGACGGACGCATATCGAGTGGGGAGCACGATGTGACATCGACACCTCTTACCGTCCAAATGAGCCGGATCACAGCACGACGAATTCGTTAAATCCGCGTCTGTAACTTCCTCGGTTCTCAGAACTATCTTTGTCGATTACAAGGAATTCATACTTGTTTCGCCAACACCTTGAACAAACTGCGTTGAAACTTTCGAACGACATATCGGTATTCACATGATCCTGATGAACGTGTCGCAGATTCGTGGCATCTTCATTGAATAGAATCAATAGATTGGCATTGTCGCGAATCAAATGTTTGGGTATTCTCGCGTACGATTGCGACAGATAGAAACAATCGACGTGCGAATGTCTGCCCATCGCGAAATATTCTCTCATAACGTCCTGTTCGTCACAAGCAACGTCGTCGAAGATAAATATCGAATTCGGTCGAGCATCCGCCGGGGGAATCACGTCCGCGTTGTCCGAATAGGCAAAATAACCTACGTCCTTGCCCACGTGCGAGAACAAGTTGTTGAAGTATTGATATTTTGGCTGACGTAACGATTTCGAATACACGTACACATTTGCGAATCGCAGTCCATTCGGACTTTCCAACAGGCTAATCATGACGTTCGTTTTACCACATCCTGACGGGTCGCTTATCACGCATCGTATAGTACTCGGTAGCAATGACCCATGCTTCCGAATTATCTCATCATGGTCGTCGAACGTGTGGCAGGTCGGAACCTGGATATTCAAGGACTGTCGTACGAAACGCATGCTCTCTCTCTCGACTGTTATTGTTATGCTACATTTTCTTTTCGAACGATAAGGTATTTATACGAGAACGCAAGCATCATAGATATCAGTCTTCTCGTATTCTAATGATAGAGCACATCTCCGTGTAACTAACGCACGTACAGTTTTTTTGTTCATTCTCAATCAAAAAACCTTTGACATAACAGCTTCATATACCGCTACAGATTGGAAAGAAACAGCTTTGTATACCGCTACAGACTGGTAAGAAACAGCTCTGTATACTGCTACAGACTGGTATAAACAGCTCTGTATACCGCTACAGACTGGTATAAACAGCTCTGTACAAACGCATGATTTAGCTTCACATCAATACGAAGTAGAAGTATTTGCTTCAAATACATGAGAAACAAATGATTTAGCATCAGATACTTGCGATATAAGTGATATAGCTTCAAATGCAGGCGAATCAAATGAGTTTGCTTCAAATCCATGAGAAAAACGTGATTTACCTTGAAATCAATGCGACGTAGAAGGCGTAGCTACAAATACATGAGAAACAAATGATTTATCTTCAGATATTGGGATATAAGTGATATAGCTTCAAATGCACGCGAAACAATCGAGTTAGCTTCAAATCCATGATAACACATGATTTAGCTTCAAATCAATGCGAAGTAGAAAGCTCAACTTCGAATCCATGCGAAACAAATCGTTTAGATTCAAATACTTGTGATATACATGATTTAGCTTCAACAGCTTGCGAAACAAACGAGTTAGCTTCAAATCCAAGCGAAAGACACGATTCAGCTACAAATCAATACGAAGTAGAAGGCTTAGCTTCAAATCCAAGCGAAACGCATGATTTAGATTCAAATACTTGCGATATAAATGAAATAGATTCAAATGCAGACGAAAAAAACGAGTTATCTTCACATCCATGCGAAACACATGATTTAGCTTCAAATCAATGCGACGTAGGAGGTTTAGCTTCAAATCAATGCGAATCAAATGGTTTAGATTCAGATACTTGTGATAAACACGATTTAACTCCAACTGCATGCTATACAAACGAGTTAGCTTCAAATCCAAGAGAAACGCATGATTTAACTTCAAATCAATGCGAAGTAGAAGGCTTAGCTTCAAATCCATGCGAAACGAATGGTTTAGCTTCAAATACTTGTGATATACATGATTTAGCTTCAAATGCAGGAGAAACAAACGAGTTATCTTCAAATCCATGCGAAACAAATGGTTTAACTTCAAATAGTGTGATATACATGATTTAGCTTCAACTGCATGCGAAACAAATGAGTTAGCTTCAAATCTTTGCGAAACACATGATTTAGCTTCAAATCAATGCGAAGTAGAAGGCTTAGCTTCAACTACATGAGATACAAATGATTGATCTTCAGATAAGTGCGATATAAGTGATATAGCTTCAAATGCTGGCGAAACAATCGAGTTAGCATCAAATCAATGCGAAGTAGAAGGCTTATCTTCAAAATCCATGCGAATCAATTGGTTCAGCTTCAAATACTTGTGATATACATGATTTACATTCGGCTGCATGCGAAACATACGATTTAGCTTCACACCCAAGCGTAACACATGATTTAGCTTCAAATCAATTTCGAAGTAGAAAGCTTTGCTTCAAATCCAAGCGAAACAAATGGTTTAGCTTCAAATACTTGTGATATACATGATTTAGCTTCAACTGCAGGCGAAACAAACGAGTGAGCTTCAAATCCATGGGAAACACATGATTTAGTTTCAAATTCATGCGAAACACATGGTTTAGCTTCATATTCTTGCGAAACAGATGGCTTTGATCCAGATACTTGTGATAAAGATGAATTAGCTTCAACTGCATGCGAATCAAACGAGTTAGCTTCAAATCCAATCGAAACACATGATTTAGATTCAAATTCATGCGAAGTAGAAGGATTAGCTTCAAATCCATGCGAAACGAATGGTTAAGCTTCAAATACTTGTGATATACGTGATTTAGCTTTAACTGCATGCGAAACAAACGAGCTGGCTTCAAATCCAAGTGAAACACATAATTTAGCATCAAATCAATGCGAAGTTGATGGCTTATCTTCGAATCCATGCGACAAAAATGAATTAGCTTCAAATGCTTGCAATATAAATGATGTACCTTCAAATTCAGGCGAAACAAACGGGTTTGCTTCAAATCCATGCGAAACGCATGATTTAGATTCAAATACTTGCGATATAAATGAAATAGATTCAAATGCAGACGAAAAAAACGAGTTATCTTCACATCCATGCGAAACACATGATTTAGCTTCAAATCAATGCGACGTAGGAGGTTTAGCTTCAAATCAATGCGAATCAAATGGTTTAGATTCAGATACTTGTGATAAACACGATTTAACTCCAACTGCATGCTATACAAACGAGTTAGCTTCAAATCCAAGAGAAACGCATGATTTAACTTCAAATCAATGCGAAGTAGAAGGCTTAGCTTCAAATCCATGCGAAACGAATGGTTTAGCTTCAAATACTTGTGATATACATGATTTAGCTTCAAATGCAGGAGAAACAAACGAGTTATCTTCAAATCCATGCGAAACAAATGGTTTAACTTCAAATAGTGTGATATACATGATTTAGCTTCAACTGCATGCGAAACAAATGAGTTAGCTTCAAATCTTTGCGAAACACATGATTTAGCTTCAAATCAATGCGAAGTAGAAGGCTTAGCTTCAACTACATGAGATACAAATGATTGATCTTCAGATAAGTGCGATATAAGTGATATAGCTTCAAATGCTGGCGAAACAATCGAGTTAGCATCAAATCAATGCGAAGTAGAAGGCTTATCTTCAAAATCCATGCGAATCAATTGGTTCAGCTTCAAATACTTGTGATATACATGATTTACATTCGGCTGCATGCGAAACATACGATTTAGCTTCACACCCAAGCGTAACACATGATTTAGCTTCAAATCAATTTCGAAGTTGAAAGCTTTGCTTCAAATCCAAGCGAAACAAATGGTTTAGCTTCAAATACTTGTGATATACATGATTTAGCTTCAACTGCATGAGAAACAAATGAGTTAGCTTCAAATCCAATCGAAACACATGGTTTAGATTCAAATTCATGCGAAGTAGAAGGCTTAGCGTCAAATCCATGCGAATCGAATTGTTTAGCTTCAAATACTTGTGATATACATGATTTAGATTCAACTGCATGCGAAACAAACGAGATAGCTTCACACCCAAGCGTAACACATGATTTAGCTTCAAATCAATTTCGAAGTGGAAAGCTTTGCTTCAAATCCAAGCGAAACAAATGGTTTAGCTTCAAATACTTGTGATATAAGTGATATAGCTTCAAATGCAGGCGAAACAAACGAGTGAGCTTCAAATCCATGGGAAACACATGATTTAGTTTCAAATTCATGCGAAACACATGGTTTAGCTTCATATTCTTGCGAAACAGATGGCTTTGATCCAGATACTTGTGATAAATATGAATTAGCTTCAACTGCATGCGAATCAAACGAGTTAGCTTCAAATCCAATCGAAACACATGATTTAGATTCAAATTCATGCGAAGTAGAAGGATTAGCTTCAAATCCATGCGAAACGAATGGTTAAGCTTCAAATACTTGTGATATACGTGATTTAGCTTTAACTGCATGCGAAACAAACGAGCTGGCTTCAAATCCAAGTGAAACACATAATTTAGCATCAAATCAATGCGAAGTTGATGGCTTATTTTCGAATCCATGCGACAAAAATGAATTAGCTTCAAATGCTTGCAATATAAATGATGTACCTTCAAATGCAGGCGAAACAAACGGGTTTGCTTCAAATCCATGCGAAACACATGATTTAGCTTCAAATTCATGCGAAGTAGAAGGCTTATCTTCGAAATCATGCGAAACAAATGGTTTAGATTCATATACTTTTGAAATACACGATTAGCTTCAAATTCATGCGAAACACATGGTTTGGATTAATATTCATACGAAACACATGGTTTAGCTTAATATTCATGCGAAACAAATGGTTCAGCTTCAAATACTTGTGATATACATGGTTTAGCTACAACTGCATTCGAAACAAACGAGTTAGCTTCAAATCCAAGCGAATCACATGATTTAGCTTCAAATCAGTGCGAAGTAGAAGGTTTAGCTTCAAATCCATGCGAAAAAATCGTGTAGCTTCAAATCAATGCGAAGTAAAAGGCTTACCTTCAAAACCATGCGAAACAAATGGTTTAGTTACAAATACTTGTGATATACATGATTTTGCTGCAACTGCATGCGTAACAAACGAGTGACCTTCAAATCCAAGCGTAACACATGATTTAGATTCAAATCAATGCGAAGTAGTAGGCTTTGCTACAAATCCATGCCAAACGAATGGTTTAGCTTCAAATACTTGTGATATATATGATTGAGCTTCAACTGCATGCGAAGCAAACGAGTTATCTTGAAATCCATGCGGAACGCATGATTTAGCTACAAAGCAATGCAAAGTCGAAGGCTTAGCTTCAAATCCATGCGAAACGAATGGTTTAGCTTCAAATACTTGTGATATACATGATTTGTCTTCAACTGCATGCTAAACAAACGAGTTAGCTTCAAATCCATGCGAAACACATGATTTAGTTTCAAATTCATGCGAAACACATGGTTTAGCTTCATATTCTTGCGAAACAGATGGCTTCGATCCAGATACTTGTGATAAAGATGATTTAGCTTCAACTGCATGCGAATCAAACGAGTTAGCTTCAAATCCAAGCGAAACACATGATTTAGCTTCAATTTCATGCAAAGTATAAGTCTTAGCTTCAAATACATGCAAAATATATGGTTTAGCTTCAAATACATGTTTTATACATGATTTAGCATAAAGTGCATTGCGAAACAATCGAGTTAGCTTCTAATCCAAACTTCAAATCAATTCGAAGTAAAAGGAATTCGAAACAATCGAGTTAGCTTCAAATCCAAGCAAAACACATGATTTAGCTTCGAATCATTGCGCATTAGAAGGCTTAGCTTCAAATCCAGGTGATACAAATGGTTTAGCTTCGAATACTTGTGATATACATGATTTAGCTTCAACTGCATGCGAAACAAACGAGTTAGCTTCAAATCCAAGCGAAACACATGATTTAGATTCAAATTCATGCGACGTAGGATGCTTAGATTCAAATCCATGCGAAACGAACGGTTTAGCTTCAAATACTTGTGATATACATGATTTAGCTTCAACTGCATGCGAAACAAACGAGTTAGCTTCAAATCCAAGCGAAACACATGATTTAGATTCAAATTCATGCGACGTAGGAGGCTTAGATTCAAATCCATGCGAAACGAACGGTTTAGCTTCAAATACTTGTGATATACATGATTTAGCTTCAACTGCATGCGAAACAAACGAGTTAGCTTCACATCCAAGCGAAACACATGATTTAGCTTCAAATTCTTGCGAATCACATGGTTTAGCTTCAAATCCTTGTGATGCAAATGGTTTAGCTTGAAATACTTGTTTATACATAATTTAGCTTCAACTGCATGCGAAACAAACGAATTAGCTTCAAATGCAAGCGAAGCACATGATTTAGATTCAAATTCATGCGAAGTAGGAGGCTTAGATTCAAATCCATGCGAAACGAATGGTTTAGCTTCAAATACTTGTGATATACATGATTTAGCTTCAACTGCATGCGAAACAAACGAGTTAGCTTCAAATCCAAGCGAAACACATGATTTAGCTTCAAATCAATGCGAAGTAGTTGCCTTAGTTTCAAATTTATGCGAAACGAATGATTTGGCTTCAAATACTTGCGAATATAAGCGATATAGCTTCAACTGCATGCGAAACTAACGAGTTAGCTTCAAATCCAAGCGAAACACATGATTTAGCTTCAATTTCATGCAAAGTATAAGTCTTAGCTTCAAATACATGCAAAATATATGGTTTAGCTTCAAATACATGTTTTATACATGATTTAGCATAAAGTGCATTGCGAAACAATCGAGTTAGCTTCTAATCCAAACTTCAAATCAATTCGAAGTAAAAGGAATTCGAAACAATCGAGTTAGCTTCAAATCCAAGCAAAACACATGATTTAGCTTCGAATCATTGCGCATTAGAAGGCTTAGCTTCAAATCCAGGTGATACAAATGGTTTAGCTTCGAATACTTGTGATATACATGATTTAGCTTCAACTGCATGCGAAACAAACGAGTTAGCTTCAAATCCAAGCGAAACACATGATTTAGATTCAAATTCATGCGACGTAGGATGCTTAGATTCAAATCCATGCGAAACGAACGGTTTAGCTTCAAATACTTGTGATATACATGATTTAGCTTCAACTGCATGCGAAACAAACGAGTTAGCTTCAAATCCAAGCGAAACACATGATTTAGATTCAAATTCATGCGACGTAGGAGGCTTAGATTCAAATCCATGCGAAACGAACGGTTTAGCTTCAAATACTTGTGATATACATGATTTAGCTTCAACTGCATGCGAAACAAACGAGTTAGCTTCACATCCAAGCGAAACACATGATTTAGCTTCAAATTCTTGCGAATCACATGGTTTAGCTTCAAATCCTTGTGATGCAAATGGTTTAGCTTGAAATACTTGTTTATACATAATTTAGCTTCAACTGCATGCGAAACAAACGAATTAGCTTCAAATGCAAGCGAAGCACATGATTTAGATTCAAATTCATGCGAAGTAGGAGGCTTAGATTCAAATCCATGCGAAACGAATGGTTTAGCTTCAAATACTTGTGATATACATGATTTAGCTTCAACTGCATGCGAAACAAACGAGTTAGCTTCAAATCCAAGCGAAACACATGATTTAGCTTCAAATCAATGCGAAGTAGTTGCCTTAGTTTCAAATTTATGCGAAACGAATGATTTGGCTTCAAATACTTGCGAATATAAGCGATATAGCTTCAACTGCATGCGAAACTAACGAGTTAGCTTCAAATCCAAGCGAAACACATGGTTTAGATTCAAATTCATGCGACGTAGGAGACTTAGATTCAAATCCATGCGAAACGAACGGTTTAGCTTCAAATACTTGTGATATACATGATTTAGCTTCAACTGCATGCGAAACAAACGAGTTAGCTTCAAATCCAAGCGAAACACATGATTTAGCTTGAAATCAATGCGAAGTAGAAGCCCTAGTTTCAAATTCATGCGAATCGAATGATTTGGTTTCAAATACTTGCGAATATGAGCGATATAGCTTCAACTGCTTGCGAAACAAACGAGTTAGCTTCAAATCCAAGCGAAACACATGATTTAGCTTCAAATTCTTGCGAATCACATGGTTTAGCTTCAAATCCTTGCGATGCAAATGGTTTAGCTTCAAATACTTGTTTATACATAATTTAGCTTCAACTGCATGCGAAACAAACGAATTAGCTTCAAATGCAAGCGAAACACATGATTTAGATTCAAATTCATGCGAAGTAGGAGGCTTAGATTCAAATCCATGCGAAACGAATGGTTTAGCTTCAAGTACTTGTGATATACATGATTTAGCTTCAACTGCATGCGAAACAAACGAGTTAGCTTCAAATCCAAGCGAAACACATGATTTAGCTTCAAATCAATGCGAAGTACTTGCCTTAGTTTCAAATTTATGCGAAACGAATGATTTGGCTTCAAATACTTGCGAATATAAGCGATATAGCTTCAACTGCATGCGAAACTAACGAGTTAGCTTCAAATCCAAGCGAAACACATGATTTAGCTTCAATTTCATGCAAAGTATAAGTCTTAGCTTCAAATACATGCAAAATAAATGGTTTAGCTTCAAATACATGTTTTATACATGATTTAGCATAAAGTGCATTGCGAAACAATCGAGTTAGCTTCTAATCCAAACTTCAAATCAATTCGAAGTAAAAGGAATTCGAAACAATCGAGTTAGCTTCAAATCCAAGCAAAACACATGATTTAGCTTCGAATCATTGCGCATTAGAAGGCTTAGCTTCAAATCCAGGTGATACAAATGGTTTAGCTTCGAATACTTGTGATATACATGATTTAGCTTCAACTGCATGCGAAACAAACGAGTTAGCTTCAAATCCAAGCGAAACACATGATTTAGATTCAAATTCATGCGACGTAGGATGCTTAGATTCAAATCCATGCGAAACGAACGGTTTAGCTTCAAATACTTGTGATATACATGATTTAGCTTCAACTGCATGCGAAACAAACGAGTTAGCTTCAAATCCAAGCGAAACACATGATTTAGATTCAAATTCCTGCGACGTAGGAGGCTTAGATTCAAATCCATGCGAAACGAACGGTTTAGCTTCAAATACTTGTGATATACATGATTTAGCTTCAACTGCATGCGAAACAAACGAGTTAGCTTCACATCCAAGCGAAACACATGATTTAGCTTCAAATTCTTGCGAATCACATGGTTTAGCTTCAAATCCTTGTGATGCAAATGGTTTAGCTTCAAATACTTGTTTATACATAATTTAGCTTCAACTGCATGCGAAACAAACGAATTAGCTTCAAATGCAAGCGAAGCACATGATTTAGATTCAAATTCATGCGAAGTAGGAGGCTTAGATTCAAATCCATGCGAAACGAATGGTTTAGCTTCAAATACTTGTGATATACATGATTTAGCTTCAACTGCATGCGAAACAAACGAGTTAGCTTCAAATCCAAGCGAAACACATGATTTAGCTTCAAATCAATGCGAAGTACTTGCCTTAGTTTCAAATTTATGCGAAACGAATGATTTGGCTTCAAATACTTGCGAATATAAGCGATATAGCTTCAACTGCATGCGAAACTAACGAGTTAGCTTCAAATCCAAGCGAAACACATGATTTAGCTTCAATTTCATGCAAAGTATAAGTCTTAGCTTCAGATACATGCGAAATAAATGGTTTAGCTTCAAATACATGTTTTATACATGATTTAGCATAAAGTGCATTGCGAAACAATCGAGTTAGCTTCTAATCCAAACTTCAAATGAATTCGAAGTAGAAGGAATGCGAAACAATCGAGTTAGCTTCAAATCCAAGCAAAACACATGATTTAGCTTCGAATCATTGCGCATTAGAAGGCTTAGCTTCAAATCCATGCGATACAAATGGTTTAGCTTCGAATACTTGTGATATACATGATTTAGCTTCAACTGCATGCGAAACACACGAGTTAGCTTCAAATCCAAGCGAAACACATGATTTAGATTCAAATTCATGCGACGTAGGAGGCTTAGATTCAAATCCATGCGAAACGAACGGTTTAGCTTCAAATACTTGTGATATACATAATTTAGCTTTAACTGCATGCGAAACAAACGAGTTAGCTTCAAATCCAAGCGAAACACATGATTTAGCTTGAAACCAATGCGAAGTAGAAGCCCTAGTTTCAAATTCATACGAATCGAATGATTTGGTTTCAAATACTTGCGAATATAAGCGATATAGCTTCAACTGCATGCGAAACAAACGAGTTAGCTTCAAATCCAAGCGAAACACATGATTTAGCTTCAAATTCTTGCGAATCACATGGTTTAGCTTCAAATCCTTGCTATGCAAATGGTTTAGCTTCAAATACTTGTTTATACATAATTTAGCTTCAACTGCATGCGAAACAAACGAATTAGCTTCAAATGCAAGCGAAACACATGATTCAGATTCAAATTCATGCGAAGTAGGAGGCTTAGATTCAAATCCATGCGAAACGAATGGTTTAGCTTCAAATACTTGTGATATACATGATTTAGCTTCAACTGCATGCGGAACAAACGAGTTAGCTTCAAATCCAAGCGAAACACATGATTTAGCTTCAAATCAATGCGAAGTAGTAGCATTAGTTTCAAATTTATGCGAAACGAATGATTTGGCTTCAAATACTTGCGAATATAAGCGATATAGCTTCAACTGCATGCGAAACTAACGAGTTAGCTTCAAATCCAAGCGAAACACATGATTTAGCTTCAATTTCATGCAAAGTATAAGTCTTAGCTTCAAATACATGCGAAATAAATGGTTTAGCTTCAAATACATGTTTTATACATGATTTAGCATAAACTGCATTGCGAAACAATCGAGTTAGCTTCTAATCCAAACTTCAAATCAATGCGAAGTAGAAGGATGGCGAAACAATCGAGTTAGCTTCAAATCCAAGCATAACACATGATTTAGCTTCGAATCATTGCGCATTAGAAGGCTTAGCTTCAAATCCATGCGATACAAATGGTTTAGCTTCGAATACTTGTGATATACATGATTTAGCTTCAACTGCATGCGAAACAAACGAATTAGCTTCAAATCCATTCGAAACACATGGTTTAGCTTCAAATACTTGTGATTTACATGATTTAGCTTCAACTGCATGCGAAACAAACGAATTAGCTTCAAATGCAAGCGAAACACATGATTTAGCTTCAAATTCATGCGAATCACATGGTTCAGTTTCATAGCTTCATATTCTTGCGAAACAGATAGTTTAGTTTCAGATACTTGTGATAAACAAGAATTAGCTTCAACTGCATGCGATACAAACGCCTTAACTTCAAATCCAAGCGAAACACTTGATTTAGTTTCAAATGAATGCGAAGTAGAAGGCTTAGCTTCAAATCCATGCGAATCACATGATTTAGCTTCAAATCAATGCGAAGTAGAAGGCGTAGCATCACATCCATGCGACACATATGATTTAGCTTTAAATAATTGCGATATAAGTGATATAGCTTCAAATGCAGGAGAAACAAACGAGTTAACTTCAAATCCATGCGAAACACATGATTTAGCTTCAAATCAATGCGAAGTAGAAGGCTTAGCTTTAAATACATGAGAAACAAATGATTTATCTTCAGATAATTGCGATATATGTGATATAGCTTCAAATCCATGCGAAACACATGATTTAGCTTCAAATTCATGCGAATCACATGGATTAGCTTCATAGCTTCATATTCTTGCGAAACAGATGGATTAGATTCAGATACTTGTGATGTACATGTTTTAGCTTCAACTGCATGCGAAACAAACGAGTTAGCTTCAAATCTAAGGGAAACACATGATTTAGCTTGAAATCAATGCGAAGTAGAAGCCCTAGTTTCAAATTCATGCGAATCGAATGATTTGGTTTCAAATACTTGCGAATATGAGCGATATAGCTTCAACTGCTTGCGAAACAAACGAGTTAGCTTCAAATCCAAGCGAAACACATGATTTAGCTTCAAATTCTTGCGAATCACATGGTTTAGCTTCAAATCCTTGCGATGCAAATGGTTTAGCTTCAAATACTTGTTTATACATAATTTAGCTTCAACTGCATGCGAAACAAACGAATTAGCTTCAAATGCAAGCGAAACACATGATTTAGATTCAAATTCATGCGAAGTAGGAGGCTTAGATTCAAATCCATGCGAAACGAATGGTTTAGCTTCAAATACTTGTGATATACATGATTTAGCTTCAACTGCATGCGAAACAAACGAGTTAGCTTCAAATCCAAGCGAAACACATGATTTAGCTTCAAATCAATGCGAAGTACTTGCCTTAGTTTCAAATTTATGCGAAACGAATGATTTGGCTTCAAATACTTGCGAATATAAGCGATATAGCTTCAACTGCATGCGAAACTAACGAGTTAGCTTCAAATCCAAGCGAAACACATGATTTAGCTTCAATTTCATGCAAAGTATAAGTCTTAGCTTCAAATACATGCGAAATAAATGGTTTAGCTTCAAATACATGTTTTATACATGATTTAGCATAAAGTGCATTGCGAAACAATCGAGTTAGCTTCTAATCCAAACTTCAAATGAATTCGAAGTAGAAGGAATGCGAAACAATCGAGTTAGCTTCAAATCCAAGCAAAACACATGATTAAGCTTCGAATCATTGCTCATTAGAAGGCTTAGCTTCAAATCCATGCGATACAAATGGTTTAGCTTCGAATACTTGTGATATACATGATTTAGCTTCAACTGCATGCGAAACAAACGAGTTAGCTTCAAATCCAAGCGAAACACATGATATAGATTCAAATTCATGCGACGTAGGAGTCTTAGATTCAAATCCATGCGAAACGAACGGTTTAGCTTAAAATACTTGTGATATACATGATTTAGCTTCAACTGCATGCGAAACAAACGAGTTAGCTTCAAATCCAAGCGAAACACATGATTTAGCTTGAAACCAATGCGAAGTAGAAGCCCTAGTTTCAAATTCATGCGAATCGAATGATTTGGTTTCAAATACTTGCGAATATAAGCGATATAGCTTCAACTGCATGCGAAACAAACGAGTTAGCTTCAAATCCAAGCGAAACACATGATTTAGCTTCAAATTCTTGCGAATCACATGGTTTAGCTTCAAATCCTTGCTATGCAAATGGTTTAGCTACAAATACTTGTTTATACATAATTTAGCTTCAACTGCATGCGAAACAAACGAATTAGCTTCAAATGCAAGCGAAACACATGATTTAGATTCAAATTCATGCGAAGTAGGAGGCTTAGATTCAAATCCATGCGAAACGAATGGTTTAGCTTCAAATACTTGTGATATACATGATTTAGCTTCAACTGCATTGCGAAACAATCGAGTTAGCTTCTAATCCAAACTTCAAATCAATGCGAAGTAGAAGGAATGCGAAACAATCGAGTTAGCTTCAAATCCAAGCATAACACATGATTTAGCTTCGAATCATTGCGCATTAGAAGGCTTAGCTTCAAATCCATGCGATACAATTGGTTTAGCTTCGAATACTTGTGATATACATGATTTAGCTTCAAATGCATGCGAAACAAACGAATTAGCTTCAAATGCAAGCGAAACACATGATTTAGATTCAAATTCATGCGAAGTAGGAGGCTTAGATTCAAATCCATGCGAAACGAATGGTTTAGCTTCAAATACTTGTGATATACATGATTTAGCTTCAACTGCATTGCGAAACAATCGAGTTAGCTTCTAATCCAAACTTCAAATCAATGCGAAGTAGAAGGAATGCGAAACAATCGAGTTAGCTTCAAATCCAAGCATAACACATGATTTAGCTTCGAATCATTGCGCATTAGAAGGCTTAGCTTCAAGTCCATGCGATACAAATGGTTTAGCTTCGAATACTTGTGATATACATGATTTAGCTTCAACTGCATGCGAAACAAACGAATAAGCTTCAAATCCATGCGAAACACATGGTTTAGCTTCAAATACTTGTGATTTACATGATTTAGCTTCAACTGCATGCGAAACAAACGAATTAGCTTCAAATGCAAGCGAAGCACATGATTTAGCTTCAAATTCATGCGAATCACATGGTTCAGCTTCATAGCTTCATATTCTTGCGAAACAGATGGTTTAGTTTCAGATACTTGTGATAAACAAGAATTAGCTTCAACTGCATGCGATACAAACGCCTTAACTTCAAATCCAAGCGAAACACTTGATTTAGTTTCAAATGAATGCGAAGTAGAAGGCTTAGCTTCAAATCCATGCGAATCACATGATTTAGCTTCAAATCAATGCGAAGTAGAAGCCGTAGCATCACATCCATGCGACACATATGATTTAGCTTTAAATACTTGCGATATAAGTGATATAGCTTCAAATGCAGGAGAAACAAACGAGTTAACTTCAAATCCATGCGAAACACATGATTTAGCTTCAAATCAATGAGAAGTAGAAGGCTTAGCTTTAAATACATGAGAAACAAATGATTTATCTTCAGATAATTGCGATATATGTGATATAGCTTCAAATCCATGCGAAACACATGATTTAGCTTCAAATTCATGCGAATCACATGGATTAGCTTCATAGCTTCATATTCTTGCGAAACAGATGGTTTAGTTTCAGATACTTGTGATAAACAAGAATTAGCTTCAACTGCATGCGATACAAACGCCTTAACTTCAAATCCAAGCGAAACACTTGATTTAGTTTCAAATGAATGCGAAGTAGAAGGCTTAGCTTCAAATCCATGCGAATCACATGATTTAGCTTCAAATCAATGCGAAGTAGAAGGCGTAGCATCACATCCATGCGACACATATGATTTAGCTTTAAATACTTGCGATATAAGTGATATAGCTTCAAATGCAGGAGAAACAAACGAGTTAACTTCAAATCCATGCGAAACACATGATTTAGCTTCAAATCAATGCGAAGTAGAAGGCTTAGCTTTAAATACATGAGAAACAAATGATTTATCTTCAGATAATTACGATATATGTGATATAGCTTCAAATCCAAGCGAAACACATAATTTAGCTTGAAACCAATGCGAAGTAGAAGCCCTAGTTTCAAATTCATGCGAATCGAATGATTTGGTTTCAAATACTTGCGAATATAAGCGATATAGCTTCAACTGCATGCGAAACAAACGAGTTAGCTTCAAATCCAAGCGAAACACATGATTTAGCTTCAAATTCTTGCGAATCACATGGTTTAGCTTCAAATCCTTGCTATGCAAATGGTTTAGCTTCAAATACTTGTTTATACATAATTTAGCTTCAACTGCATGCGAAACAAACGAATTAGCTTCAAATGCAAGCGAAACACATGATTTAGATTCAAATTCATGCGAAGTAGGAGGCTTAGATTCAAATCCATGCGAAACGAATGGTTTAGCTTCAAATACTTGTGATATACATGATTTAGCTTCAACTGCATTGCGAAACAATCGAGTTAGCATCTAATCCAAACTTCAAATCAATGCGAAGTAGAAGGAATGCGAAACAATCGAGTTAGCTTCAAATCCAAGCGAAACACATGATTTAGCTTCAAATTCTTGCGAATCACATGGTTTAGCTTCAAATCCTTGCTATGCAAATGGTTTAGCTTCAAATACTTGTTTATACATAATTTAGCTTCAACTGCATGCGAAACAAACGAATTAGCTTCAAATGCAAGCGAAACACATGATTTAGATTCAAATTCATGCGAAGTAGGAGGCTTAGATTCAAATCCATGCGAAACGAATGGTTTAGCTTCAAATACTTGTGATATACATGATTTAGCTTCAACTGCATTGCGAAACAATCGAGTTAGCTTCTAATCCAAACTTCAAATCAATGCGAAGTAGAAGGAATGCGAAACAATC
Organism: Megalopta genalis; assembly: GCF_051020955.1. Lineage (NCBI taxonomy): Eukaryota > Metazoa > Arthropoda > Insecta > Hymenoptera > Halictidae > Megalopta > Megalopta genalis. The sequence continues at coordinate 185,759 of NW_027476431.1, read as the reverse complement.
GAGTTAGCTTCAAATCCAAGCATAACACATGATTTAGCTTCGAATCATTGCGCATTAGAAGGCTTAGCTTCAAATCCATGCGATACAAATGGTTTAGCTTCGAATACTTGTGATATACATGATTTAGCTTCAACTGCATGCGAAACAAACGAATAAGCTTCAAATCCATGCGAAACACATGGTTTAGCTTCAAATACTTGTGATTTACATGATTTAGCTTCAACTGCATGCGAAACAAACGAATTAGCTTCAAATGCAAGCGAAACACATGATTTAGCTTCAAATTCATGCGAATCACATGGTTCAGCTTCATAGCTTCATATTCTTGCGAAACAGATGGTTTAGTTTCAGATACTTGTGATAAACAAGAATTAGCTTCAACTGCATGCGATACAAACGCCTTAACTTCAAATCCAAGCGAAACACTTGATTTAGTTTCAAATGAATGCGAAGTAGAAGGCTTAGCTTCAAATCCATGCGAATCACATGATTTAGCTTCAAATCAATGCGAAGTAGAAGGCGTAGCATCACATCCATGCGACACATATGATTTAGCTTTAAATACTTGCGATATAAGTGATATAGCTTCAAATGCAGGAGAAACAAACGAGTTAACTTCAAATCCATGCGAAACACATGATTTAGCTTCAAATCAATGAGAAGTAGAAGGCTTAGCTTTAAATACATGAGAAACAAAAGATTTATCTTCAGATAATTGCGATATATGTGATATAGCTTCAAATCCATGCGAAACACATGATTTAGCTTCAAATTCATGCGAATCACATGGATTAGCTTCATAGCTTCATATTCTTGCGAAACAGATGGTTTAGTTTCAGATACTTGTGATAAACAAGAATTAGCTTCAACTGCATGCGATACAAACGCCTTAACTTCAAATCCAAGCGAAACACTTGATTTAGTTTCAAATGAATGCGAAGTAGAAGGCTTAGCTTCAAATCCATGCGAATCACATGATTTAGCTTCAAATCAATGCGAAGTAGAAGGCGTAGCATCACATCCATGCGACACATATGATTTAGCTTTAAATACTTGCGATATAAGTGATATAGCTTCAAATGCAGGAGAAACAAACGAGTTAACTTCAAATCCATGCGAAACACATGATTTAGCTTCAAATCAATGCGAAGTAGAAGGCTTAGCTTTAAATACATGAGAAACAAATGATTTATCTTCAGATAATTGCGATATATGTGATATAGCTTCAAATCCATGCGAAACACATGATTTAGCTTCAAATTCATGCGAATCACATGGATTAGCTTCATAGCTTCATATTCTTGCGAAACAGATGGATTAGATTCAGATACTTGTGATGTACATGTTTTAGCTTCAACTGCATGCGAAACAAACGTGTTAGCTTCAAATCCAAGCGAAACACATGATTTATCTTCAAATCATTGCGAAGTTGAAGGCTTTGCTTCAAATCCATGCGAAGCGAATGGTTTAGCTTCAAATACTTGTGATATACACGATTTATCTTCAAATGCAGGCGAAAAAAAACGAGTTAGCTTCAAATCCAAGCGAAACACATGATTTAGATTCAAATTCATGCGACGTAGGAGGCTTAGATTCAAATCCATGCGAAACGAACGGTTTAGCTTCAAATTCATGCGAATCACATGGATTAGCTTCATAGCTTCATATTCTTGCGAAACAGATGGATTAGATTGAGATACTTGTGATGTACATGTTTTAGCTTCAACTGCATGCGAAACAAACGTGTTAGCTTCAAATCCAAGCGAAACACATGATTTATCTTCAAATCAATGCGAAGTTGAAGGCTTTGCTTCAAATCCATGCGAAGCGAATGGTTTAGCTTCAAATACTTGTGATATACACGACTTATCTTCAAAAGCAGGCGAAAAAAAACGAGTTAGCTTCAAATCCATGCGAAACACATGGTTTTGCTTCAAATACTTGTGATTTACATGATTTATCTTCAACTGCATGCGAAACAAACGAGTTAGCTTCAAATCCAAGCGAAACACATGATTTAGCTTGAAATCAATGCGAAGTAGAAGCCCTAGTTTCAAATTCATGCGAATCGAATGATTTGGTTTCAAATACTTGCAAATATAAGCGATATAGCTTCAACTGCATGCGAAACAAACGAGTTAGCTTCAAATCCAAGCAAAACACATGATTTAGCTTCGAATCATTGCGCATTAGAAGGCTTAGCTTCAAATCCATGCGATACAAATGGTTTAGCTTCGAATACATGTGATATACATGATTTAGCTTCAACTGCATGCGAAACAAACGAATTAGCTTCAAATCCATGCGAAACACATGGTTTAGCTTCAAATACTTGTGATTTACATGATTTAGCTTCAACTGCATGCGAAACAAACTAATTAGCTTCAAATGCAAGCGAAACACATGATTTAGATTCAAATTCATGCGAAGTAGGTGGCTTAGATTTAAATCCATGCGAAACGAATGGTTTAGCTTCAAATACTTGTGATATACATGATTTAGCTTCAACTGCATGCGAAACAAACGAGTTAGCTTCAATTACCAAGCGAAACACATGATTTAGCTTCAAATCAATACGAAGCAGAAGGCTTAGCTTCAAATCAATGCGAAACAAATGGTTTTGCTTTAAATACTTTTGATATACATGACTTAGTTTGAGCTGTATGCGAAACAAACGAGTTAGCTTCAAATCCAAGAGAAACACAAGATTTAGCTTCAAATCAATGCGAAGTAGAAGGCTTAGCATCAAATCCATGCGATACAAATGATTTGGCTTCATATACTTGCGATATAATTGATATAGATTCAAATGCAGGCGAAACAAGAGAGTTAGCTTCAAATCCAAGCGTAACACATGATTTAGGTTTAAATCAAAGCGAAGCAGAAGGCTTAGCTTCAAATTCACGCGAAACAAATAGTTTAGCTTCAAATACTTGTGATATACATGATTCAGCTTCAAATGCAGGCGAAGCAAGCGAGTTAGCTTCAAATCCATGCGAAACACAAGATTTATCTTCAAATCAATGCGAAGTTGAAGGCTTTGCTTCAAATCCATGCGAAGCGAATGGTTTAGCTTCAAATACTTGTGATATACTAGATTTAGCTTCAACTGCATGCGAAACAAACGAGTTAGCTTCAAATCCATGCGATTCACATGATTTAGCTTCGAATCAATGCGAAGTAGAAGGCTTAGCTTCAAATCCATACGAATCACATGATTTAGCTTCAAATCAATGCGAAGTAGAAGGCGTAGCATCATATCCATGCGACACATATGATTTAGCTTCAAATTCATGCGAATCACATGGATTAGCTTCATAGCTTCATATTCTTGCGAAACAGATGGATTAGATTCAGATACTTGTGATGTACATGTTTTAGCTTCAACTGCATGCGATACAAACGCCTTAACTTCAAATCCAAGCGAAACACTTGATTTAGTTTCAAATGAATGCGAAGTTGAAGGCTTAGCTTCAAATCCATGCGAATCACATGATTTAGCTTCAAATCAATGCGAAGTAGAAGGCGTAGCATCATATCCATGCGACACATATGATTTAGCTTCAAATTCATGCGAATCACATGGATTAGCTTCATAGCTTCATATTCTTGCGAAACAGATGGATTAGATTCAGATACTTGTGATGTACATGTTTTAGCTTCAACTGCATGCGAAACAACCGTGTTAGCTTCAAATCCAAGCGAAACACATGATTTATCTTCAAATCAATGCGAAGTTGAAGGCTTTGCTTCAAATCCATGCGAAGCGAATGGTTCAGCTTCAAATACTTGTGATATACACGATTTATCTTCAAATGCAGGCGAAAAAAACGAGTTAGCTTCAAATCCATGCGAAACACATGGTTTAGCTTCAAATACTTGTGATTTACATGATTTATTTTCAACTGCATGCGAAAGAAACGAATTAGCTTCAAATGCAAGCGAAACGCATAATTCAGCTTCAAATACGTTCGAAACACATGGTTCAGATTAATATTCATGCAAAACAAATGGTTCAGCTTCAAATACTTGTGATATACATGAATTAGCTTCAAATGCAGGCGAAACAAACCAGTAGGCTTCAAAACCAAGCGATACACATGATTTAGATTCAAATTCATGCGAAGTAGAAGGCTTAGCTTCAAGTCCATGCGAAACAAATGGTATAGCTTCAAATACTTGTGATATACATGATTTAGCTTTAACTGCATGCGAAACAAACGAGTTAGCTTCAAATCTAAGCGAAACACATGATTTAGATTCAAATTCATGCGACGTAGGAGGCTTAGATTCAAATGCATGCGAAACGAACGGTTTAGCTTCAAATACTTGTGATATACATGATTTAGCTTCAACTGCATGCGAAATAAACGAGTTAGCTTCAAGTCCAAGCGAAACACATGATTTAGCTTGAAATCAATGCGAAGTAGAAGCCCTAGTTTCAAATTCATGCGAATCGAATGATTTGGTTTCAAATACTTGCGAATATAAGCGATATAGCTTAAACTGCATGCGAAACAAACGATTTAGCTTCAAATCCAAGCGAAACACATGATTTAGCTTCAAATTCTTGCGAATAACATGGTTTAGCTTCAAATCCTTGCGATGCAAATGGTTTAGCTTCAAATACTTGTTTATACATAATTTAGCTTCAACTGCATGCGAAACAAACGAATTCGCTTCAAATGCAAGCGAAACACATGATTTAGATTCAAATTCATGCGACGTAGGAGGCTTAGATTCAAATGCATGCGAAACGAACGGTTTAGCTTCAAATACTTGTGATATACATGATTTAGCTTCAACTGCATGCGAAATAAACGAGTTAGCTTCAAGTCCAAGCGAATCACATGATTTAGCTTGAAATCAATGCGAAGTAGAAGCCCTAGTTTCAAATTCATGCGAATCGAATGATTTGGTTTCAAATACTTGCGAATATAAGCGATATAGCTTAAACTGCATGCGAAACAAACGATTTAGCTTCAAATCCAAGCGAAACACATGATTTAGCTTCAAATTCTTGCGAATAACATGGTTTAGCTTCAAATCCTTGCGATGCAAATGGTTTAGCTTCAAATACTTGTTTATACATAATTTAGCTTCAACTGCATGCGAAACAAACGAATTCGCTTCAAATGCAAGCGAAACACATGATTTAGATTCAAATTCATGCGAAGTAGGAGGCTTAGATTCAAATCCATGCGAAACGAATGGTTTAGCTTCAAATACTTTGTGATATACATGATTTAGCTTCAACTGCATGCGAAACAAACGAGCTAGCTTCAAATCCATGCGAAACACATGATTTAGCTTCAAATTCATGCGAATCACATGGATTAGCTTCATAGCTTCATATTCTTGCGAAACAGATGGATCAGATTCAGATACTTGTGATGTACATGTTTTAGCTTCAACTGCATGCGAAACAACCGTGTTAGCTTCAAATCCAAGCGAAACACATGATTTAGCTTCAAATCAATGCGAAGTAGAAGGCTTAGCTTTAAATACATGAGAAACAAATGATTTATCTTCAGATAATTGCGATATATGTGATATAGCTTCAAATCCATGCGAAACACATGATTTAGCTTCAAATTCATGCGAATCACATGGATTAGCTTCATAGCTTCATATTCTTGCGAAACAGATGGATTAGATTCAGATACTTGTGATGTACATGTTTTAGCTTCAACTGCATGCGAAACAACCGTGTTAGCTTCAAATCCAAGCGAAACACATGTTTTATCTTCAAATCAATGCGAAGTTGAAGGCTTTGCTTCAAATCCATGCGAAGCGAATGGTTTAGCTTCAAATACTTGTGATATACACGATTTATCTTCAAATGCAGGCGAAAAAAAACGAGTTAGCTTCAAATCCATGCGAAACACATGGTTTAGCTTCAAATACTTGTGATTTACATGATTTATCTTCAACTGCATGCGAAAGAAACAAATAAGCTTCAAATGCAAGCGAAACGCATAATTCAGCTTCAAATACGTTCGAAACACATGGTTCAGATTAATATTCATGCAAAACTAATGGTTCAGCTTCAAATACTTGTGATATACATGAATTAGCTTCAAATGCAGGCGAAACAAACAAGATAGATTCAAATCCAAGCGAAACATATGATTTAGCTTCATATAAATGCGAAATAGAAGGCTTAGTTTCAAATCCAAGCGAAACACATGATTTAGCTTCAAATCAATGCGAAGTAGAAGGTTTAGCTTCAAACCAATGCGAAACAAATGGTTTAGCTTCAAATACTTGCAGTAAACATTATTTATCTTCAACTGCATGCGAAACAAACGAGTGAGCTTCAAATCCAAGCGAAACTCATGGTTTAGCTTCAAATCAATGAGAACTAGAAGCCTTAGCTTCAAATCCATGCGAAACGAATGATTGAACTTAAAATACTTCCGAATATAAGTGGTATAGCTTCCAATTCAAGCAAAACAAACGAGTTAGATTCAAATTCATGCGAAACTCATGATTTAGCTTCAAATCAATGCGACGTAGAAGGTTTAGCTTCAAATCCATGCGAAACAAATGGTTTAGCTTCAAATACTTGCAGTATACATTATTTATCTTCAACTGCATTCGTATCAAACGAGTTTGCTTCACATCCAAGCGAAACACATGGTTTAGCTTCATATCAGTGCGAAGAAGAAGGCTTAGCATCATCTCCATGCGACACAAATTATTTAGCTTCATATACTTACGATATAAGTGATATAGCTTCAAATGCAGGCGGAACAAACGAGTTAGCTTCAAATCCATGCGAAACACATGATCTAGCTTCAAATCAATGCGAAATAGAAGGCTCATCATCGAATCCATGCGAAACAGATGGTTTAGATTCAAATACTTGTGATATACGTGATTCAGCTTCAAATGCATTTGAAACAAACGAGTTAGCTTCAAATCCATGCGAAACACGTGATTTAGATTCATATCAATGCGAAGTAGAAGGCTTATCTTCAAATCCATGTGAACCACATGATTTAGATTCAAATCCATGCGAAGTAGAAGGATTAGCTTCAAATACATTAGATGCAAATGGTTTAGCCTCAAATACTTGTGATATACATGATTTAGCTTCAACTGCATCCGAAACAAACGAATTAGCTTCTAATCCAAGCGATACACATGATTTATCTTGAAATCAATGCGAAGTTGAAGGCTTTGCTTCAAATCCATGCGAAGCGAATGGTTTAGCTTCAAATACTTGTGATATACACGATTTATCTTCAAATGCAGGCGAAAAAAAACGAGTTAGCTTCAAATCCATGCGTAACACATGGTTTAGCTTCAAATACTTGTGATTTACATGATTTATCTTCAACTGCATGCGAAAGAAACGAATTAGCTTCAAATGCAAGCGAAACGCATAATTCAGCTTCCAATACGTTCGAAACACATGGTTCAGATTAATATTCATGCAAAACAAATGGTTCAGCTTCAAATACTTGTGATATACATGAATTAGCTTCAAATGCAGGCGAAACAAACCAGTAGGCTTCAAAACCAAGCGATACACACGATTTAGATTCAAATTCATGCGTAGTAGGAGGCTTAGCTTCAAATCCATGCGAAACGAATGGTATAGCTTCAAATACTTGTGATATACATGATTTAGCTTTAACTGCATGCGAAACAAACGAGTTAGCTTCAAATCCAAGCGAAACACATGATTTAGATTCAAATTCATGCGACGTAGGAGGCTTAGATTCAAATCCATGCGAAACGAACGGTTTAGCTTCAAATACTTGTGATATACATGATTTAGCTTCAACTGCATGCAAAAAAAACGAGTTAGCTTCAAATCCAAGCGAAACACATGATTTAGCTTGAAATCAATGCGAAGTTGAAGCCCTAGTTTCAAATTCATGCGAATCGAATGATTTGGTTTCAAATACTTGCGAATATAAGCGATATAGCTTAAACTGCATGCGAAACAAACGATTTAGCTTCAAATCCAAGCGAAACACATGATTTAGCTTCAAATTCTTGCGAATATCATGGTTTAGTTTCAAATCCTTGCGATGCAAATGGTTTAGCTTCAAATACTTGTTTATACATAATTTAGCTTCAACTGCATGCGAAACAAACGAATTAGCTTCAAATGCAAGCGAAACACATGATTTAGATTCAAATTCATGCGAAGTAGGAGGCTTAGATTCAAATCCATGCGAAACGAATGGTTTAGCTTCAAATACTTTGTGATATACATGATTTAGCTTCAACTGCATGCGAAACAAACGAGTTAGCTTCAAATCCATGCGAAACACATGATTTAGCTTCAAATTCATGCAAAACAAATGGTTTAGTTTCATAGCTTCACATTCTTGCGAAACTGATGGTTTAGATTCAGATACTTGTGATGTACATGTTTTAGCTTCAACTGCATGCGAAACAACCGTGTTAGCTTCAAATCCAAGCGAAACACATGATTTATCTTCAAATCAATGCGAAGTTGAAGGCTTAGCTTCAAATCCATGCGAAACGAATGGTATAGCTTCAAATACTTGTGATATACATGATTTAGCTTTAACTGCATGCGAAACAAACGAGTTAGCTTCAAATCCAAGCGAAACACATGATTTAGATTCAAATTCATGCGACGTAGGAGGCTTAGATTCAAATCCATGCGAAACGAATGGTTTAGCTTCAAATACTTATGATTTACATGACTTAGCTTCAACTGCATGCGATACAAACGCCTTAACTCCAAATCCAAGCGAAACACTTGATTTAGTTTCAAATGAATGCGAAGTAGAAGGCTTAGCTTCAAATCCATGCGAATCACATGATTTAGCTTCAAATCAATGCGAAGTAGAAGGCTTAGCTTTAAATACATGAGAAACAAATGATTTATCTTCAGATAATTGCGATATATGTGATATAGCTTCAAATCCATGCGAAACACATGATTTATCTTCAAATTCATGCGAATCACATGGATTAGCTTCATAGCTTAATATTCTTGCGAAACAGATGAATTAGATTCAGATACTTGTGATGTACATATTTTAGCTTCAACTGCATGCGAAACAAACGTGTTAGCTTCACATCCAAGCGAAACACATGGTTTAGCTTCATATCAGTGCGAAGAAGAAGGCTTAGCATCATCTCCATGCGACACAAATTATTTAGCTTCATATACTTACGATATAAGTGATATAGCTTCAAATGCAGGCGGAACAAACGAGTTAGCTTCAAATCCATGCGAAACACATGATCTAGCTTCAAATCAATGCGAAATAGAAGGCTCATCATCGAATCCATGCGAAACAGATGGTTTAGATTCAAATACTTGTGATATACGTGATTCAGCTTCAAATGCATTTGAAACAAACGAGTTAGCTTCAAATCCATGCGAAACACGTGATTTAGATTCATATCAATGCGAAGTAGAAGGCTTATCTTCAAATCCATGTGAACCACATGATTTAGATTCAAATCCATGCGAAGTAGAAGGATTAGCTTCAAATACATTAGATGCAAATGGTTTAGCCTCAAATACTTGTGATATACATGATTTAGCTTCAACTGCATCCGAAACAAACGAATTAGCTTCTAATCCAAGCGATACACATGATTTATCTTGAAATCAATGCGAAGTTGAAGGCTTTGCTTCAAATCCATGCGAAGCGAATGGTTTAGCTTCAAATACTTGTGATATACACGATTTATCTTCAAATGCAGGCGAAAAAAATACGAGTTAGCTTCAAATCCATGCGAAACACATGGTTTAGCTTCAAATACTTGTGATTTACATGATTTATCTTCAACTGCATGCGAAAGAAACGAATTAGCTTCAAATGCAAGCGAAACGCATAATTCAGCTTCCAATACGTTCGAAACACATGGTTCAGATTAATATTCATGCAAAACAAATGGTTCAGCTTCAAATACTTGTGATATACATGAATTAGCTTCAAATGCAGGCGAAACAAACCAGCAGGCTTCAAAACCAAGCGATACACACGATTTAGATTCAAATTCATGCGAAGTAGGAGGCTTAGCTTCAAATCCATGCGAAACGAATGGTATAGCTTCAAATACTTGTGATATACATGATTTAGCTTTAACTGCATGCGAAACAAACGAGTTAGCTTCAAATCCAAGCGAAACACATGATTTAGATTCAAATTCATGCGACGTAGGAGGCTTAGATTCAAATCCATGCGAAACGATCGGTTTAGCTTCAAATACTTGTGATATACATGATTTAGCTTCAACTGCATGCGAAAAAAACGAGTTAGCTTCAAATCCAAGCGAAACACATGATTTAGCTTGAAATCAATGCGAAGTTGAAGGCTTTGCTTCAACTCCATGCGAAGCGAATGGTTTAGCTTCAAATACTTGTGATATACACGATTTATCTTCAAATGCAGGCGAAAAAAAACGAGTTAGCTTCAAATCCATGCGAAACACATGGTTTAGCTTCAAATACTTGTGATTTACATGATTTATCTTCAACTGCATGCGAAAGAAACGAATTAGCTTCAAATGCAAGCGAAACACATAATTCAGCTTCAAATACGTTCGAAACACATGGTTCAGATTAATATTCATGCAAAACAAATGGTTCAGCTTCAAATACTTGTGATATACATGATTTAGCTTCAACTGCATGCGAAACAAACGAGTTAGCTGCAAATCCAAGCGAATCACATGATTTAGATCCAAATCAATGCGAAGTTGAAGGCTTAGCTTCAAATCCATGCGAAACGAATTATTTAGTTTCAAATACTTGCGAATATAAGTGATATAGCTTCAAATGCAGGCGAAACAAACCAGTTAACTTCAAATCCATGCGAAACACATGATTTAGCTTCATATCAATGCGAACTTGAAGGCATAGCTTTAAATCCGTGCGAATCAAACGGTTTAGCTTCAAATACTTGCGATATACATGATTTATCTTCAAATGCAGGCGAAACAAAAGAGATAGCTTCAAATCCATGCGAAACACATGATTTAGCTTCGAACCAATGCGAAGTAGATGGCATAGCTTCAAATCCATGCGAATTAAACGGTTTAGCTTCAAATACTTGTGATATACGTGATTTAGCTTCAGCTGCATGCGAAACAAACGATTTTGCTTCATACCCAAGGGAAACATATCATTTAGCTTCAAATTCATGAGAAACACATGGTTTAGCTTCAAATCAATGCAAAGTAAAAGGCTGATCTCCGAATCCACAGGAAACATATTGTTTAGCTTCAAATACTTGTAATATACATGATTTAGCTACAACAGCATGCGAAACAAACGTGTTAGCTTTAAATCCATGCGAAACACATGATTTAGCTTCAATTCAATGCGAAGTAGAAGGCTTATCTTTGAATTCATGCGAAACAAATGGTTTATCTTCAAACACTTGTGACATACTTGATTTAGCTTCAACTGCATGCGAAACAAACGAGTTAGCTTCAAATCCATGCGAAACACATGATTTAGATTCAATTCAATGCGAAGTAGAAGGCTTATCTTCGAATCCATGCGAAACAATTAGTTTAGCTTCAAATACTTTTGATAAACATGATTTACATTCAACTGCATGCGAAACAAACGAGCTAGCTTCAAATCCAAGCGAAACGTATGTTTTAGCTCCAAATCAATGCGAAGTAGTAGGCTTAGCTCCAAATCCATGGGAATCAAATTGTTTAGCTTCAAATACTTGTGATATACATGATTTAGCTTCATCTGCATGCGAAACAAACGAGTTAGCATTAAATCCATGCGAAACCCATAATTTAGCTTAAAATCAATACGAGGTAGAAGGCTTACCTTCGAATCCATAGGAAACAATTGGTTTAGCTTCAAATATTTGTGATATACATGATTTAGCTTCAAATGCAGGCGAAACAAACGAGTTAGCTCTAAATCCAAGCGATAGAAACGAGTTAGCTTCAAATCCATGAGAAACACATGACTTAGCTTCAAATCAAAGCGAAGTAGAAGGCTTATCTTCGAATCCATGCAAAACAAATGGTTTAGCTTCAAATACTTGATATATACATTATTTAGCTTCAACTGCATTGAATTCGTTTGCAGTTGAAGCTAAATCATGTTTATCACAAGTATCTGAATATAAACCATCTGTGTCGCATGACTATTGAGCTAAACCATGTGTTTCGCATGAATTTGAAGCTAAATGATGTGTTTCGCATGGATATGAAGCTAACTCGTTTGATTCGCCTGCATTTGAAGCTATATCACTTGTATTCGCAAGTATTTGAAGCTAAACCATTTGTTTCGCATGGTTTCGAAGATAAGTCTTCTACTTCGCCTTGATTTGAATCTAAATCATGAGCTTCGCATGGATTTGAAGCTAACTCGTTTGTTTCGCATGGATTTGAAGCTACTCGATTGTTTCGCATGCAGTTGAATCTAAATCATGTATATCACAAGTATTTGAAACTAAACCATTTGTTTCGGATTGATTTGAAGCTAACCCTTCTACTTCGCATTGATTTGCACCTAAATCATGTGTTTCGCTTGGTTTTGAAGCTAATTCGATTGTTTCGCATGCAGTTGAGGCTAAATCATGTATAGCACAAGTATTTGAAGGTAAACCATTTGTTTCGCATCTTTTTGAAGATATGCCTTCTACTTCGCATTGATTTGAAGCTAAATCATGTGTTTCGCTGTGATTTGTAGCTAACTCGTTTGTTTCGCATGCAGTTGAAGCTAAATTATGTTTATCAAAAGTATTTGAAGCTATAGCATTTGTTTCGCATGGATTTGAAGCTAAGGCTTCTACTTCGCATTAATTTGTAGCTAAATCATGTGTTTCGCATTGTTTTGAAGCTAACTCTATTGTTTCGCATGCAGTTGAAGCTAAATCATGAATAGCACAAGAATTTGAAGGTAAACCATTTGTTTCGCATGGATTTGAAGATATGCCTTCTACATCGCATTGATCTGAAGCTAAATCATGTGTTTCGCTGTGATTTGTAGCTAATTCGTTTGTTTCGCATGCAGTTGAAGCTAAATCATGTTTATCACAAGTATCTGAATCTAAACCATCTGTTTCGCAAGACTATGAAGCTATGAAGCTAAACCATGTGTTTCTCATGAATTTGAAACTAATTGATGTGTTTCGCATGGATTTGAAGCTAACTCTTTTGTTTCGCCTGCATTTGAAGATAAATCATGTATATCACAAGTACTTGAAGCTCAACCGTTTGATTCGCATGGATTTGAAGCTAAGCCTTCTACTTCGCATTGATTGGAAATTAAGTCACGTGTTTCTCTTGGATTTGAAGCTAACTTGTTTGTTTCGCATGCAGTTGAAGCTAAATCATGTTTATCACAAGTATCTGAATCTAACCCATCTGTTTCACAAGAATATGAAGCTATGAAGCTAAACCATGTGTATCGCATGAATTTGAAGCTAAACGATGTGTTTAGCATGGATTTGAAGCTAACTCTTTTGTTTCGTCTGCATTTGAAGATAAATCATATATATCACAAGTATTTGAAGCTAAACCGTTTGATTCGCATGGATTTGAAGCTAAGCCTTCTACTTCGCATTGATTTGCAGCTAAATCATATGTAGCGCATAGATTTAAAGCTAACTCGTTTGTTTCGCCAGCATTTGAAGCTAAATCATGTATATCACAAGTATTTGAAGATAAACCATTAGTTTCGCATGGATTTGAAGATAAGCCTCCTACTTCGCATTGATTTGATGCTAAATCATGTGTTTTGCATGGATTTCAAGATAACTCGTTTCTTTCGCATGCAGATGAACTAAATCGTGTATATCACAAGTATTTGAAGCTAAACAATTTGTTTCGCATGGATTTAAAGCTTTGCCTTCATGTTTGCATTTATTTGAAGCTAAATCATTTGTTCCGCATGGATTTCAAGATAACTCCTTCGTATCGCATGAAGTTAAAGCTAAATCATGTATATCACAATTATTTGATGCTAAACCATTTGTTTCGCATTGATTTGCAGATAAATCATGTGTTTCGCTTGGTTTTGAAGCTAACTCGTTTGTTTCGCATGCAGTTGAAGCTAAATCATGTATATCACAAGTATTTTAAGCTAAACCATTTGTTTCTCATGTATTTGAATCTAAGCCTTCCAATTCGCATTGATTTGGAGCTAAATCATGTGTTTAGGATGGATTTAAAGCTATCACGTTTCTTTCGCATGCAGTTGAAGCTAAATCATGTATATCACTAGTATTTGAAGCTAAACCATTTGTTTCGCATGGATTCGAAAATCAGCCTTCTATATCGCATTGATTTGAAGCTAAATCATGTGTTTCTCATGGATTTGAAGCTATCTCTTTTCTATCGCATGGATTTAAAGCCAACTCGTTTGTCTCGCATGCTGTTGAAACTAAATCTAGTATATCACAAGTATTTGAAGCTAACCCATTTGTTTCGCATGGATCCGAAAATCAGCCCTCTATTTCGCATTGATTTGAATCTAAATCATGAGTTTCGCATGGATTTGAAGCTAACTCGTTTGTTTCGCATGGATTTAAAGATAACTCGTTTGTTACGCAAGCAGTTGAATCTAAATCATGTATGTCACAAGTATTTGAAGCTAAACCATTTGTTTCCCATGGATTCGAAAATCAGCCTTCTATTTCGCAATTATTTGAAGCTAAACCATTTGACTCGCATGGATTTGAAGCTAAGCCTTCTACTTCGCATTAATTTGGAGCTAAATCATGTGTTTAGGATGGATTTAAAGCTATCACGTTTCTTTCGCATGCAGTTGAAGCTAAATCATGTATATCACTAGTATTTGAAGCTAAACCATTTGTTTCGCATGGATTCGAAAATCAGCCTTCTATATCGCATTGATTTGAAGCTAAATCATGTGTTCCTCATGGATTTGAAGCTATCTCTTTTCTATCGCATGGATTTAAAGCCAACTCGTTTGTCTCGCATGCTGTTGAAGCTAAATCTAGTATATCACAAGTATTTGAAGCTAACCCATTTGTTTCGCATGGATTCGAAAATAAGCCTTCTATTTCGCATTGATTTGAATCTAAATCATGAGTTTCGCATGGATTTGAAGCTAACTCATATGTTTCGCATGCTGTTGAGGCTAAATCTAGTATATCACAAGTATTTGAAGCTAAACCATTTGTTTCGTATGGATTCGAAAATCGGCCTTCTATTTCGCATTGATTTGAAGCTAAATCATGCGCTCCGCATGGATTTGAAACTAACTCGTTTGTTTCGCATGGATTTGAAGCTAACTCATTTGTTTCGCATGCTGATGAGGCTAAATCTAGTATATCACAAGTATTTGAAGCTAAACCACTTGTTTCGTATGGATTCGAAAATCGGCCTTCTATTTCGCATTGATTTGAAGCTAAATCATGCGCTCCGCATGGATTTGAAACTAACTCGTTTGTTTCGCATGCTGATGAGGCTAAATCTAGTATATCACAAGTATTTGAAGCTAAACCATTTGTTTCGTATGGATTCGAAAATCGGCCTTCTATTTCGCATTGATTTGAAGCTAAATCATGTGTTTATCATGGATTTGAAGCTATCTCTTTTCTATCGCATGGATTTAGAGCTAACTCGTTTGTTTCGCATGCTGTTGAAGCTAAATCTAGTATATCACAAGTATTTGAAGATAAACCATTTGTTTCGCATGGATTCGAAAATCAGTCTTCTATTTCGCAATTATTTGAAGCTAAACCATTTGATTCGCATGGAGTTCAAGCTAAGCCTTCTACTTCGCATTGATTTGGAGCTAAATCATGTGTTTAGGATGGATTTAAAGCTATCACGTTTCTTTCGCATGCAGTTGAAGCTAAATCATGAATATCACTAGTATTTGAAGCTAAACCACTTGTTTCGCATGGATTCGAAAATCAGCCTTCTATATCGCATTGATTTGAAGCTAAATCATGTGTTTATCATGGATTTGAAGCTATCTCTTTTCTATCGCATGGATTTAAAGCTAACTCGTTTGTTTCGCATGCTGTTGAAGCTAAATCTAGTATATCACAAGTATTTGAAGCTAACCCATTTGTTTCGCATGGATTCGAAGATCAGCATTCTATTTCGCATTGATTTGAATCTAAATCATGAGTTTCGCATGGATTTGAAGCTAACTCGTTTGTTTCGCATGGATTTGAAGCTAACTCATTTGTTTCGCATGTTGTTGAGGCTAAATCATGTATATCACAAGTATTTGAAGCTAAACCATTTGTTTCGTATGGATTAGAAAATCGGCCTTCTATTTCGCATTGATTTGAATCTAAATCATGAGCTTCGCATGGATTTGAAGCTAACTCGTTTGTTTCGCATCGATTTGAAGCTAACTCATTTGTTCCGCATGCTGTTGGGGCTAAATCTAGTATATCACAAGTGTTTGAAGCTAAACCATTTGTTTCGTATGGATTCGAAAATCGGCCTTCTATTTCGCATTGATTTGAATCTAAATCATGAGCTTCGCATGGATTTGAAGCTAACTCGTTTGTTTCGCATGGATTTGAAGCTACTCGTTTGTTTCGCATGCTGTTGCAGCTAAATCATGTATATCACAAGTATTTGAAGCTAAATCATTCGTTTCGCATGGAGTTGAAGCTAAGGCTTCTACTTCGCATTGATTTGGACCTAAATCATATGTTTCTCATTGATTTAAAGCTCACGCGTTTGTTTCGCATGCAGTTGAAGCTAAATCATGTATATTACAAGTATTTGAAGCTAAACCATTTGTTTCGCATGGATTCGAAAATCAGCCTTCAATTTCGCAATGATTTGAAGCTACATCATGTGTTTCTCATGGATTTGAAGCTAACTCGTTTCTATCGCATTGATTTAAAGCTAACTCGATTGTTTCGCATGCTGTCGAGGCTAAATCTAGTATATCACAAGTATTTGAAGCTAAACCATTTGTTTCGTATGGATTCGTAAATCGGCCTTCTATTTCGCATTGATTTTAAAGTTAAATCATGTTTTTCGCATGGATTTAAAGATATCTCGTTTGTTACGCAAGCAGTTGAAGCTAAATCATGTATTTCGCAATTATTTGAAGCTAAACCATTTGACTCGCATTGATTTGAAGCTAAGCCTTCTACTTCGCATTGATTTGGAGCTAAATCATGTGTTTAGGATGGATTTAAAGCTATCACGTTTCTTTCGCATGCAGTTGAAGCTATATCTAGTATATCACAAGTATTTGAAGCTAACCCATTTGTTTCGCATGGATTCGAGAATCAGGCTTCTATTTCGCATTGATTTGAATCTAAATCATGAGTTTCGCATGGATTTGAAGCTAACTCGTTTGTTTCGCATGGATTTGAAGCTAACTCATTTGTTTCGCATGTTGTTGAGGCTAAATCATGTATATCACAAGTATTTGAAGCTAAACCATTTGTTTCGTATGGATTCGAAAATCGGCCTTCTATTTCGCATTGATTTGAATCTAAATCATGAGCTTCGCGTGGATTTGAAGCTAACTCGTTTGTTTCGCATCGATTTGAAGCTAACTCATTTGTTTCGCATGCTGTTGGGGCTAAATCTAGTATATCACAAGTGTTTGAAGCTAAACCATTTGTTTCGTATGGATTCGAAAATCGGCCTTCTATTTCGCATTGATTTGAATCTAAATCATGAGCTACGCATGGATTTGAAGCTAACTCGTTTGTTTCGCATGGATTTGAAGCTACTCGTTTGTTTCGCATGCTGTTGCAGCTAAATCATGTATATCACAAGTATTTGAAGCTAAATCATTCGTTTCGCATGGAGTTGAAGCTAAGGCTTCTACTTCGCATTGATTTGGACCTAAATCATATGTTTCTCATTGATTTAAAGCTCACGCGTTTGTTTCGCATGCAGTTGAAGCTAAATCATGTATATCACAAGTATTTGAAGCTAAACCATTTGTTTCGCATGGATTCGAAAATCAGCCTTCAATTTCGCAATGATTTGAACCTAAATCATGTGTTTCTCATGGATTTGAAGCTAACTCGTTCCTATCGCATTGATTTAAAGCTAACTCGATTGTTTCGCATGCTGTTGGGGCTAAATCTAGTATATCACAAGTGTTTCAAGCTAAACCATTTGTTTCGTATGGATTCGAAAATCGGCCTTCTATTTCGCATTGATTTGAATCTAAATCATGAGCTACGCATGGATTTGAAGCTAACTCGTTTGTTTCGCATGGATTTGAAGCTACTCGTTTGTTTCGCATGCTGTTGCAGCTAAATCATGTATATCACAAGTATTTGAAGCTAAATCATTCGTTTCGCATGGAGTTGAAGCTAAGGCTTCTACTTCGCATTGATTTGGACCTAAATCATATGTTTCTCATTGATTTAAAGCTCACGCGTTTGTTTCGCATGCAGTTGAAGCTAAATCATGTATATCACAAGTATTTGAAGCTAAACCATTTGTTTCGCATGGATTCGAAAATCAGCCTTCAATTTCGCAATGATTTGAACCTAAATCATGTGTTTCTCATGGATTTGAAGCTAACTCGTTCCTATCGCATTGATTTAAAGCTAACTCGATTGTTTCGCATGCTGTTGAGGCTAAATCTAGTATATCACAAGTATTTGAAGCTAAACCATTTGTTTCGTATGGATTCGTAAATCGGCCTTCTATTTCGCATTGATTTTAAAGTTAAATCATGTGTTTCGCATGGATTTAAAGATAACTCGTTTGTTACGCAAGCAGTTGAAGCTAAATCATGTATATCACAAGTATTTGAAGCTAAACCATTTGTTTCGCATGGATTCGAAAATCAGCCTTCTATTTCGCAATTATTTGAAGCTAAACCATTTGACTCGCATGGATTTGAAGCTAAGCCTTCTACTTCGCATTAATTTGAAGCTAAATCAAGTGTTTCCTTTGGATTTGAAACAAACTCGTTTGTTTCGCATGTAGTTGAAGCTATATCACTTATGGTCGCAAGTATTTGAAGATAAATCATTCGTTTCGCTTGGAGTTCAAGCTAAGCCTTCTACTTCGCATTGACTTGGAGCTAAATCATGCGTTTCGGATGGATTTAAAGCTATCACGTTTCTTTCGCATGCAGTTGAAGCTAAATCATGTATATCACAATTATTTGAAGCTAAACCACTTGTTTCGTATGGATTCGAAAATCGGCCTTCTATTTCACATTGATTTGAATCTAAATCATGAGTTTCGCATGGATTTGAAGCTAACTCGTTTGTTTCGTTTGGATTTGAAGCAAACTCGTTTGTTTCGCATGCTGTTGAAGCTATATCACTTATGTTCGCAAGTATTTGAAGCTAAATCATTCGTTTCGCATGGATTTGATGCTAAGCCTTCTACTTCGCATTGATTTGGACCTAAATCATATGTTTCTCATGGATTTAAAGCTAACACGTTTGTTTCGCATGCAGTTGAAGCTAAATCATGTATATCACAAGTATTTGAAGCTAAACCACTTGTTTCGTATGGATTCGAAAATCGGCCTTCTATTTCACATTGATTTGAATCTAAATCATGAGCTTCGCATGGATTTGAAGCTAACTCGTTTGTTTCGCATGGATTTGAAGCTACTCGTTTGTTTCGCATGCTGTTGCAGCTAAATCATGTATATCACAAGTATTTGAAACTAAACCATTTGTTTCGCATGGATTCGAAGATCAGCCTTATACCTCGCATTGATTTTAAAGTTAAATCATGTGTTTCGCATGGATTTAAAGATAACTCGTTTGTTACGCAAGCAGTTGAATCTAAATCATGTATATCACAAGTATTTGAAGCTAAACCATTTGTTTGGCATGGATTCGAAAATCAGCCTTCTATATCGCATTGATTTGAAGCTAAATCATGTGTTTCTGATGGATTTGATGCTATCTCTTTTCTATCGCATGGATTTAAAGCTAACTCATTTGTTTCGCATGCTGATGAGGCTAAATCTAGTATATCACAAGTATTTGAAGCTAAACCATTTGTTTCGTATGGATTCGAAAATCGGCCTTCTATTTCGCATTGATTTGAATCTAAATCATGAGTTTCGCATGGATTTGAAGCTAACTCGTTTGTTTCGCATGGATTTGAAGCTAACTCATTTGTTTCGCATGCTGTTGAGGCAAAATCTAGTATATCACAAGTATTTGAAGTTAAACCATTTGTTTCGTATGGATTCGAAAATCGGCCTTCTATTTCGCATTGATTTGAATCTAAATCATGAGCTTCGCATGGATTTGAAGCTAACTCGTTTGTTTCGCATGCAGTGGAAGCTAAATCATGTATATCACAAGTATTTGAAGCTAAATCATTCGTTTCGCATGGATTCGAAAATCAGCCTTCTATTTCGCAATGATTTCAAGCTAAATCATGTGTTTCTCACGGATTTGAAGCTAACTCGTTTCTATCGCATGGATTTAAAGCTAACTCGTTTGCTTCGCATGCAGTCGAAGCTAAATCATGTATATCACAAGTATTTGAAGCTAAACCATTTGTTTCGTATGGATTCGAAAATCGGCCTTCTATTTCGCATTGATTTGAATCTAAATCATGAGCTTCGCATGGATTTGAAGCTAACTCGTTTGTTTCGCATCGATTTGAAGCTAACTCATTTGTTTCGCATGCTGTTGGGGCTAAATCTAGTATATCACAAGTGTTTGAAGCTAAACCATTTGTTTCGTATGGATTCGAAAATCGGCCTCCTATTTCGCATTGATTTGAATCTAAATCATGAGCTTCGCATGGATTTGAAGCTAACTCGTTTGTTTCGCATGGATTTGAAGCTACTCGTTTGTTTCGCATGCTGTTGCAGCTAAATCATGTATATCACAAGTATTTGAAGCTAAATCATTCGTTTTGCATGGAGTTGAAGCTAAGGCTTCTACTTCGCATTGATTTGGACCTAAATCATATGTTTCTCATTGATTTAAAGCTCACGCGTTTGTTTCGCATGCCGTTGAAGCTAAATCATGTATATCACAAGTATTTGAAGCTAAACCATTTGTTTCACATGGATTCGAAAATCAGCCTTCAATTTCGCAATGATTTGAAGCTAAATCATGTGTTTCTCATGGATTTGAAGCTAACTCGTTTCTATCGCATTGATTTAAAGCTAACTCGATTGTTTCGCATGCTGTTGAGGCTAAATCTAGTATATCACAACTATTTGAAGCTAAACCATTTGTTTCGTATGGATTCGAAAATCGGCCTTCTATTTCGCATTGATTTGTATCTAAATCATGAGTTTCGCATGGATTTGAAGCTAACTCGTTTGTTTCGCATGGATTTGAAGCTAACTCATTTGTTTCGCATGCTGTTGAGGCTAAATCTAGTATATCACAAGTATTTGAAGCTAAACCATTTGTTTCGTATGGATTCGTAAATCGGCCTTCTATTTCGCATTGATTTTAAAGTTAAATCATGTGTTTCGCATGGATTTAAAGATAACTCGTTTGTTACGCAAGCAGTTGAAGCTAAATCATGTATATCACAAGTATTTGAAGCTAAACCATTTGTTTCGCATGGATTCGAAAATCAGCCTTCTATTTCGCAATTATTTGAAGCTAAACCATTTGACTCGCATGGATTTGAAGCTAAGCCTTCTACTTCGCATTAATTTGAAGCTAAATCAAGTGTTTCCTTTGGATTTGAAACAAACTCGTTTGTTTCGCATGTAGTTGAAGCTATATCACTTATGGTCGCAAGTATTTGAAGATAAATCATTCGTTTCGCTTGGATTTGATGCTAAGCCTTCTACTTCGCATTGATTTGGACCTAAATCATATGTTTCTCATGGATTAAAAGCTAACACGTTTGTTTCGCATGCAGTTGAAGCTAAATCATGTATATCACAAGTATTTGAAGCTAAACCACTTGTTTCGTATGGATTCGAAAATCGGCCTTCTATTTCACATTGATTTGAATCTAAATCATGAGCTTCGCATGGATTTGAAGCTAACTCGTTTGTTTCGCATGGATTTGAAGCTACTCGTTTGTTTCGCATGCTGTTGCAGCTAAATCATGAATATCACAAGTATTTGAAACTAAACCATTTGTTTCGCATGGATTCGAAGATCAGCCTTATACCCCGCATTGATTTTAAAGTTAAATTATGTGTTTCGCATGGATTTAAAGATAACTCGTTTGTTACGCAAGCAGTTGAATCTAAATCATGTATATCACAAGTATTTGAAGCTAAACCATTTGTTTGGCATGGATTCGAAAATCAGCCTTCTATATCGCATTGATTTGAAGCTAAATCATGTGTTTCTGATGGATTTGATGCTATCTCTTTTCTATCGCATGGATTTAAAGCTAACTCAATTGTTTCGCATGCTGATGACGCTAAATCTAGTATATCACAAGTATTTGAAGCTAAACCATTTGTTTCGTATGGATTCGAAAATCGGCCTTCTATTTCGCATTGATTTGAATCTAAATCATGAGTTTCGCATGGATTTGAAGCTATGTCGTTTGTTTCACATGGATTTGAAGCTAACTCATTTGTTTCGCATGCTGATGAGGCTAAATCTAGTATATCACAAGTATTTGAAGCTAAACCATTTGTTTCGTATGGATTAGAAAATCGGCCTTCTATTTCGCATTGATTTGAATCTAAATCATGAGCTTCGCATGGATTTGAAGCTAACTCGTTTGTTTCGCATCGATTTGAAGCTAACTCATTTGTTCCGCATGCTGTTGGGGCTAAATCTAGTATATCACAAGTGTTTGAAGCTAAACCATTTGTTTCGTATGGATTCGAAAATCGGCCTTCTATTTCGCATTGATTTGAATCTAAATCATGAGCTTCGCATGGATTTGAAGCTAACTCGTTTGTTTCGCATGGATTTGAAGCTACTCGTTTGTTTCGCATGCTGTTGCAGCTAAATCATGTATATCACAAGTATTTGAAGCTAAATCATTCGTTTCGCATGGAGTTGAAGCTAAGGCTTCTACTTCGCATTGATTTGGACCTAAATCATATGTTTCTCATTGATTTAAAGCTCACGCGTTTGTTTCGCATGCAGTTGAAGCTAAATCATGTATATTACAAGTATTTGAAGCTAAACCATTTGTTTCGCATGGATTCGAAAATCAGCCTTCAATTTCGCAATGATTTGAAGCTACATCATGTGTTTCTCATGGATTTGAAGCTAACTCGTTTCTATCGCATTGATTTAAAGCTAACTCGATTGTTTCGCATGCTGTCGAGGCTAAATCTAGTATATCACAAGTATTTGAAGCTAAACCATTTGTTTCGTATGGATTCGTAAATCGGCCTTCTATTTCGCATTGATTTTAAAGTTAAATCATGTTTTTCGCATGGATTTAAAGATATCTCGTTTGTTACGCAAGCAGTTGAAGCTAAATCATGTATTTCGCAATTATTTGAAGCTAAACCATTTGACTCGCATTGATTTGAAGCTAAGCCTTCTACTTCGCATTGATTTGGAGCTAAATCATGTGTTTAGGATGGATTTAAAGCTATCACGTTTCTTTCGCATGCAGTTGAAGCTATATCTAGTATATCACAAGTATTTGAAGCTAACCCATTTGTTTCGCATGGATTCGAGAATCAGGCTTCTATTTCGCATTGATTTGAATCTAAATCATGAGTTTCGCATGGATTTGAAGCTAACTCGTTTGTTTCGCATGGATTTGAAGCTAACTCATTTGTTTCGCATGTTGTTGAGGCTAAATCATGTATATCACAAGTATTTGAAGCTAAACCATTTGTTTCGTATGGATTCGAAAATCGGCCTTCTATTTCGCATTGATTTGAATCTAAATCATGAGCTTCGCGTGGATTTGAAGCTAACTCGTTTGTTTCGCATCGATTTGAAGCTAACTCATTTGTTTCGCATGCTGTTGGGGCTAAATCTAGTATATCACAAGTGTTTGAAGCTAAACCATTTGTTTCGTATGGATTCGAAAATCGGCCTTCTATTTCGCATTGATTTGAATCTAAATCATGAGCTACGCATGGATTTGAAGCTAACTCGTTTGTTTCGCATGGATTTGAAGCTACTCGTTTGTTTCGCATGCTGTTGCAGCTAAATCATGTATATCACAAGTATTTGAAGCTAAATCATTCGTTTCGCATGGAGTTGAAGCTAAGGCTTCTACTTCGCATTGATTTGGACCTAAATCATATGTTTCTCATTGATTTAAAGCTCACGCGTTTGTTTCGCATGCAGTTGAAGCTAAATCATGTATATCACAAGTATTTGAAGCTAAACCATTTGTTTCGCATGGATTCGAAAATCAGCCTTCAATTTCGCAATGATTTGAACCTAAATCATGTGTTTCTCATGGATTTGAAGCTAACTCGTTCCTATCGCATTGATTTAAAGCTAACTCGATTGTTTCGCATGCTGTTGGGGCTAAATCTAGTATATCACAAGTGTTTCAAGCTAAACCATTTGTTTCGTATGGATTCGAAAATCGGCCTTCTATTTCGCATTGATTTGAATCTAAATCATGAGCTACGCATGGATTTGAAGCTAACTCGTTTGTTTCGCATGGATTTGAAGCTACTCGTTTGTTTCGCATGCTGTTGCAGCTAAATCATGTATATCACAAGTATTTGAAGCTAAATCATTCGTTTCGCATGGAGTTGAAGCTAAGGCTTCTACTTCGCATTGATTTGGACCTAAATCATATGTTTCTCATTGATTTAAAGCTCACGCGTTTGTTTCGCATGCAGTTGAAGCTAAATCATGTATATCACAAGTATTTGAAGCTAAACCATTTGTTTCGCATGGATTCGAAAATCAGCCTTCAATTTCGCAATGATTTGAACCTAAATCATGTGTTTCTCATGGATTTGAAGCTAACTCGTTCCTATCGCATTGATTTAAAGCTAACTCGATTGTTTCGCATGCTGTTGAGGCTAAATCTAGTATATCACAAGTATTTGAAGCTAAACCATTTGTTTCGTATGGATTCGTAAATCGGCCTTCTATTTCGCATTGATTTTAAAGTTAAATCATGTGTTTCGCATGGATTTAAAGATAACTCGTTTGTTACGCAAGCAGTTGAAGCTAAATCATGTATATCACAAGTATTTGAAGCTAAACCATTTGTTTCGCATGGATTCGAAAATCAGCCTTCTATTTCGCAATTATTTGAAGCTAAACCATTTGACTCGCATGGATTTGAAGCTAAGCCTTCTACTTCGCATTAATTTGAAGCTAAATCAAGTGTTTCCTTTGGATTTGAAACAAACTCGTTTGTTTCGCATGTAGTTGAAGCTATATCACTTATGGTCGCAAGTATTTGAAGATAAATCATTCGTTTCGCTTGGAGTTCAAGCTAAGCCTTCTACTTCGCATTGACTTGGAGCTAAATCATGCGTTTCGGATGGATTTAAAGCTATCACGTTTCTTTCGCATGCAGTTGAAGCTAAATCATGTATATCACAATTATTTGAAGCTAAACCACTTGTTTCGTATGGATTCGAAAATCGGCCTTCTATTTCACATTGATTTGAATCTAAATCATGAGTTTCGCATGGATTTGAAGCTAACTCGTTTGTTTCGTTTGGATTTGAAGCAAACTCGTTTGTTTCGCATGCTGTTGAAGCTATATCACTTATGTTCGCAAGTATTTGAAGCTAAATCATTCGTTTCGCATGGATTTGATGCTAAGCCTTCTACTTCGCATTGATTTGGACCTAAATCATATGTTTCTCATGGATTTAAAGCTAACACGTTTGTTTCGCATGCAGTTGAAGCTAAATCATGTATATCACAAGTATTTGAAGCTAAACCACTTGTTTCGTATGGATTCGAAAATCGGCCTTCTATTTCACATTGATTTGAATCTAAATCATGAGCTTCGCATGGATTTGAAGCTAACTCGTTTGTTTCGCATGGATTTGAAGCTACTCGTTTGTTTCGCATGCTGTTGCAGCTAAATCATGTATATCACAAGTATTTGAAACTAAACCATTTGTTTCGCATGGATTCGAAGATCAGCCTTATACCTCGCATTGATTTTAAAGTTAAATCATGTGTTTCGCATGGATTTAAAGATAACTCGTTTGTTACGCAAGCAGTTGAATCTAAATCATGTATATCACAAGTATTTGAAGCTAAACCATTTGTTTGGCATGGATTCGAAAATCAGCCTTCTATATCGCATTGATTTGAAGCTAAATCATGTGTTTCTGATGGATTTGATGCTATCTCTTTTCTATCGCATGGATTTAAAGCTAACTCATTTGTTTCGCATGCTGATGAGGCTAAATCTAGTATATCACAAGTATTTGAAGCTAAACCATTTGTTTCGTATGGATTCGAAAATCGGCCTTCTATTTCGCATTGATTTGAATCTAAATCATGAGTTTCGCATGGATTTGAAGCTAACTCGTTTGTTTCGCATGGATTTGAAGCTAACTCATTTGTTTCGCATGCTGTTGAGGCAAAATCTAGTATATCACAAGTATTTGAAGTTAAACCATTTGTTTCGTATGGATTCGAAAATCGGCCTTCTATTTCGCATTGATTTGAATCTAAATCATGAGCTTCGCATGGATTTGAAGCTAACTCGTTTGTTTCGCATGCAGTGGAAGCTAAATCATGTATATCACAAGTATTTGAAGCTAAATCATTCGTTTCGCATGGATTCGAAAATCAGCCTTCTATTTCGCAATGATTTCAAGCTAAATCATGTGTTTCTCACGGATTTGAAGCTAACTCGTTTCTATCGCATGGATTTAAAGCTAACTCGTTTGCTTCGCATGCAGTCGAAGCTAAATCATGTATATCACAAGTATTTGAAGCTAAACCATTTGTTTCGTATGGATTCGAAAATCGGCCTTCTATTTCGCATTGATTTGAATCTAAATCATGAGCTTCGCATGGATTTGAAGCTAACTCGTTTGTTTCGCATCGATTTGAAGCTAACTCATTTGTTTCGCATGCTGTTGGGGCTAAATCTAGTATATCACAAGTGTTTGAAGCTAAACCATTTGTTTCGTATGGATTCGAAAATCGGCCTCCTATTTCGCATTGATTTGAATCTAAATCATGAGCTTCGCATGGATTTGAAGCTAACTCGTTTGTTTCGCATGGATTTGAAGCTACTCGTTTGTTTCGCATGCTGTTGCAGCTAAATCATGTATATCACAAGTATTTGAAGCTAAATCATTCGTTTTGCATGGAGTTGAAGCTAAGGCTTCTACTTCGCATTGATTTGGACCTAAATCATATGTTTCTCATTGATTTAAAGCTCACGCGTTTGTTTCGCATGCCGTTGAAGCTAAATCATGTATATCACAAGTATTTGAAGCTAAACCATTTGTTTCACATGGATTCGAAAATCAGCCTTCAATTTCGCAATGATTTGAAGCTAAATCATGTGTTTCTCATGGATTTGAAGCTAACTCGTTTCTATCGCATTGATTTAAAGCTAACTCGATTGTTTCGCATGCTGTTGAGGCTAAATCTAGTATATCACAACTATTTGAAGCTAAACCATTTGTTTCGTATGGATTCGAAAATCGGCCTTCTATTTCGCATTGATTTGTATCTAAATCATGAGTTTCGCATGGATTTGAAGCTAACTCGTTTGTTTCGCATGGATTTGAAGCTAACTCATTTGTTTCGCATGCTGTTGAGGCTAAATCTAGTATATCACAAGTATTTGAAGCTAAACCATTTGTTTCGTATGGATTCGTAAATCGGCCTTCTATTTCGCATTGATTTTAAAGTTAAATCATGTGTTTCGCATGGATTTAAAGATAACTCGTTTGTTACGCAAGCAGTTGAAGCTAAATCATGTATATCACAAGTATTTGAAGCTAAACCATTTGTTTCGCATGGATTCGAAAATCAGCCTTCTATTTCGCAATTATTTGAAGCTAAACCATTTGACTCGCATGGATTTGAAGCTAAGCCTTCTACTTCGCATTAATTTGAAGCTAAATCAAGTGTTTCCTTTGGATTTGAAACAAACTCGTTTGTTTCGCATGTAGTTGAAGCTATATCACTTATGGTCGCAAGTATTTGAAGATAAATCATTCGTTTCGCTTGGATTTGATGCTAAGCCTTCTACTTCGCATTGATTTGGACCTAAATCATATGTTTCTCATGGATTAAAAGCTAACACGTTTGTTTCGCATGCAGTTGAAGCTAAATCATGTATATCACAAGTATTTGAAGCTAAACCACTTGTTTCGTATGGATTCGAAAATCGGCCTTCTATTTCACATTGATTTGAATCTAAATCATGAGCTTCGCATGGATTTGAAGCTAACTCGTTTGTTTCGCATGGATTTGAAGCTACTCGTTTGTTTCGCATGCTGTTGCAGCTAAATCATGAATATCACAAGTATTTGAAACTAAACCATTTGTTTCGCATGGATTCGAAGATCAGCCTTATACCCCGCATTGATTTTAAAGTTAAATTATGTGTTTCGCATGGATTTAAAGATAACTCGTTTGTTACGCAAGCAGTTGAATCTAAATCATGTATATCACAAGTATTTGAAGCTAAACCATTTGTTTGGCATGGATTCGAAAATCAGCCTTCTATATCGCATTGATTTGAAGCTAAATCATGTGTTTCTGATGGATTTGATGCTATCTCTTTTCTATCGCATGGATTTAAAGCTAACTCAATTGTTTCGCATGCTGATGACGCTAAATCTAGTATATCACAAGTATTTGAAGCTAAACCATTTGTTTCGTATGGATTCGAAAATCGGCCTTCTATTTCGCATTGATTTGAATCTAAATCATGAGTTTCGCATGGATTTGAAGCTATGTCGTTTGTTTCACATGGATTTGAAGCTAACTCATTTGTTTCGCATGCTGATGAGGCTAAATCTAGTATATCACAAGTATTTGAAGCTAAACCATTTGTTTCGTATGGATTCGAAAATCGGCCTTCTATTTCGCATTGATTTGAATCTAAATCATGAGCTTCGCATGGATTTGAAGCTAACTCGTTTGTTTCGCATGGATTTGAAGCTACTCGTTTGTTTCGCATGCTGTTGCAGCTAAATCATGTATATCACAAGTATTTGAAGCTAAATCATTCGTTTCGCATGGAGTTGAAGCTAAGGCTTCTACTTCGCATTGATTTGGACCTAAATCATATGTTTCTCATTGATTTAAAGCTCACGCGTTTGTTTCGCATGCAGTTGAAGCTAAATCATGTATATTACAAGTATTTGAAGCTAAACCATTTGTTTCGCATGGATTCGAAAATCAGCCTTCAATTTCGCAATGATTTGAAGCTACATCATGTGTTTCTCATGGATTTGAAGCTAACTCGTTTCTATCGCATTGATTTAAAGCTAACTCGATTGTTTCGCATGCTGATGAGGCTAAATCTAGTATATCACAAGTATTTGAAGCTAAACCATTTGTTTCGTATGGATTCGAAAATCGGCCTTCTATTTCGCATTGATTTGAATCTAAATCATGAGTTTCGCATGGATTTGAAGCTAACTCGTTTGTTTCGCATGGATTTGAAGCTAACTCATTTGTTTCGCATGCTGTTGAGGCAAAATCTAGTATATCACAAGTATTTGAAGTTAAACCATTTGTTTCGTATGGATTCGAAAATCGGCCTTCTATTTCGCATTGATTTGAATCTAAATCATGAGCTTCGCATGGATTTGAAGCTAACTCGTTTGTTTCGCATGCAGTGGAAGCTAAATCATGTATATCACAAGTATTTGAAGCTAAATCATTCGTTTCGCATGGATTCGAAAATCAGCCTTCTATTTCGCAATGATTTCAAGCTAAATCATGTGTTTCTCACGGATTTGAAACTAACTCGTTTCTATCGCATGGATTTAAAGCTAACTCGTTTGCTTCGCATGCAGTCGAAGCTAAATCATGTATATCACAAGTATTTGAAGCTAATCCATTTGTTTCGCATGGATTCGTAAATCAGCCTTCTATTTCGCATTGATTTGAAGCTAAATCATGCGCTCCGCATGGATTTGAAACTAACTCGTTTGTTTCGCATGGATTTGAAGCTAACTCATTTGTTTCGCATGCTGATGAGGCTAAATCTAGTATATCACAAGTATTTGAAGCTAAACCATTCGTTTCGTATGGGTTCGAAAATCGGCCTTCTATTTCGCATTGATTTGATTCTAAATCATGAGTTTCGCATGGATTTGAAGCTATCTCGTTTGTTTCGCATGGATTTGAAGCTAACTCATTTGTTTCGCATGCTGATGAGTCTAAATCTAGTATATCACAAGTATTTGAAGCTAAACCATTCGTTTCGTATGGGTTCGAAAATCGGCCTTCTATTTCGCATTGATTTGATTCTAAATCATGAGTTTCGCATGGATTTGAAGCTATCTCGTTTGTTTCGCATGGATTTGAAGCTAACTCATTTGTTTCGCATGCTGATGAGGCTAAATCTAGTATATCACAAGTATTTGAAGCTAAACCATTTGTTTCGTATGGATTCGAAAATCGGCCTTCTATTTCGCATTGATTTGAATCTAAATCATGAGCTTCGCATGGATTTGAAGCTAACTCGTTTGTTTCGCATGGATTTGAAGCTACTCGTTTGTTTCGCATGCTGTTGCAGCTAAATCATGTATATCACAAGTATTTGAAACTAAACCATTTGTTTCGCATGGATTCGAAGATCAGCCTTCTACCTCGCATTGAATTTAAAGTTAAATCATGTGTTTCGCATGGATTTAAAGATAACTCGTTTGTTACGCAAGCAGTTGAATCTAAATCATGTATATCACAAGTATTTGAAGCTAAACCATTTGTTTGGCATGGATTCGAAAATCAGCCTTCTATATCGCATTGATTTGAAGCTAAATCATGTGTTTCTGATGGATTTGATGCTATCTCTTTTCTATCGCATGGATTTAAAGCTAACTCGTTTGTTTCGCATGCTGTTGAAGCTAAATCTAGTATATCACAAGTATTTGAAGCTAACCCATTTGTTTCGCATGGTTTCGAAAATCAGCCTTCTATTTCGCATTGATTTGAATCTAAATCATGAGTTTCGCATGGATTTGAAGCTAACTCGTTTGTTTCGCATGGATTTGAAGCTACTCGTTTGTTTCGCATGCTGTTGCAGCTAAATCATGTATATCACAAGTATTTGAAACTAAACCATTTGTTTCGCATGGATTCGAAGGTCAGCCTTCTACCTCGCATTGATTTTAAAGTTAAATCATGTGTTTCGCTTGGATTTAAAGATAACTCGTTTGTTACGCAAGCAGTTGAATCTAAATCATGTATATCACAAGTATTTGAAGCTAAACCATTTGTTTCGCATGGATTCGAAAATCAACCTTCTATATCGCATTGATTTGAAGCTAAATCACGTGTTTCTCATGGATTTGAAGCTATGTCGTTTGTTTCGCATGGATTTGAAGCTAACTCATTTGTTTCGCATGCTGATGAGGCTAAATCTAGTATATCACAAGTATTTGAAGCTAAACCACTTGTTTCGTATGGATTCGAAAATCGGCCTTCTATTTCGCATTGATTTGAATCTAAATCATGAGCTTCGCATGGATTTGAAGCTAACTCGTTTGTTTCGCATGGATTTGAAGCTACTCGTTTGTTTCGCATGCTGTTGCAGCTAAATCATGTATATCACAAGTATTTGAAGCTAAATCATTCGTTTCGCATGGAGTTGAAGCTAAGGCTACTACTTCTCATTGATTTGGACCTAAATCATATGTTTCTCATTGATTTAAAGCTCACGCGTTTGTTTCGCATGCAGTTGAAGCTAAATCATGTATATCACAAGTATTTGAAGCTAAATCATGTGTTTCTCATGGATTTGAAGCTAATTCGTTTCTATCGCATTGATTTAAAGCTAACTCGATTGTTTCGCATGCTGTTGAGGCTAAATCTAGTATATCACAAGTATTTGAAGCTAAACCATTTGTTTCGTATGGATTCGTAAATCGGCCTCCTATTTCGCATTGATTTTAAAGTTAAATCATGTGTTTCGCATGGATTTAAAGATAACTCGTTTGTTACGCAAGCAGGTGTAGCTAAATCATGTATATCACAAGTATTTGAAGCTAAACCATTTGTTTCGCATGGATTCGAAAATCAGCCTCCTATTTCGCATTGATTTGAATCTAAATCATGAGTTTCGCATGGATTTGAAGCTAACTCGTTTGTTTCGCATGGATTTGAAGCTAACTCATTTGTTTCGCATGCTGTTGAGGCTAAATCTAGTAATCACAAGTATTTGAAGCTAAACCATTTGTTTCGTATGGATTCGTAAATCGGCCTTCTATTTCGCATTGATTTTAAAGTTAAATCATGTGCTTCGCATGGATTTAAAGATATCTCGTTTGTTACGCAAGCAGTTGAAGCTAAATCATGTATTTCGCAATTATTTGAAGATAAACCATTTGTTTCGCATGGATTCGAAAATCAGTCTCCTATTTCGCAATTATTTGAAGCTAAACCATTTGATTCGCATGGAGTTCAAGCTAAGCCTTCTACTTCGCATTGATTTGGAGCTAAATCATGTGTTTAGGATGGATTTAAAGCTATCACGTTTCTTTCGCATGCAGTTGAAGCTAAATCATGAATATCACTAGTATTTGAAGCTAAACCATTTGTTTCGCATGGATTCGAAAATCAGCCTTCTATATCGCATTGATTTGAAGCTAAATCATGTGTTTATCATGGATTTGAAGCTATCTCTTTTCTATCGCATGGATTTAAAGCTAACTCGTTTGTTTCGCATGCTGTTGAAGCTAAATCTAGTATATCACAAGTATTTGAAGCTAACCCATTTGTTTCGCATGGATTCGAAGATCAGCATTCTATTTCGCATTGATTTGAATCTAAATCACGAGTTTCGCATGGATTTGAAGCTAACTCGTTTGTTTCGCATGGATTTGAAGCTAACTCATTTGTTTCGCATGTTGTTGAGGCTAAATCATGTATATCACAAGTATTTGAAGCTAAACCATTTGTTTCGTATGGATTCGAAAATCGGCCTTCTATTTCGCATTGATTTGAATCTAAATCATGAGCTTCGCATGGATTTGAAGCTAACTCGTTTGTTTCGCATCGATTTGAAGCTAACTCATTTGTTCCGCATGCTGTTGGGGCTAAATCTAGTATATCACAAGTGTTTGAAGCTAAACCATTTGTTTCGTATGGATTCGAAAATCGGCCTTCTATTTCGCATTGATTTGAATCTAAATCATGAGCTTCGCATGGATTTGAAGCTAACTCGTTTGTTTCGCATGGATTTGAATCTACTCGTTTGTTTCGCATGCTGTTGCAGCTAAATCATGTATATCACAAGTATTTGAAGCTAAATCATTCGTTTCGCATGGAGTTGAAGCTAAGGCTTCTACTTCGCATTGATTTTGACCTAAATCATATGTTTCTCATTGATTTAAAGCTCACGCGTTTGTTTCGCATGCAGTTGAAGCTAAATCATGTATATCACAAGTATTTGAAGCTAAACCATATGTTTCGCATGGATTCGAAAATCAGCCTTCAATTTCGCAATGATTTGAACCTAAATCATGTGTTTCTCATGGATTTGAAGCTAACTCGTTCCTATCGCATTGATTTAAAGCTAACTCGATTGTTTCGCATGCTGTTGAGGCTAAATCTAGTATATCACAAGTATTTGAAGCTAAACCATTTGTTTCGTATGGATTCGTAAATCGGCCTTCTATTTCGCATTGATTTTAAAGTTAAAACATGTGTTTCGCATGGATTTAAAGATAACTCGTTTGTTACGCAAGCAGTTGAAGCTAAATCATGTATATCACAAGTATTTGAAGCTAAACCATTTGTTTCGCATGGATTCGAAAATCAGCCTTCTATTTCGCAATTATTTGAAGCTAAACCATTTGACTCGCATGGATTTGAAGCTAAGCCTTCTACTTCGCATTAATTTGAAGCTAAATCAAGTGTTTCCTTTGGATTTGAAACAAACTCGTTTGTTTCGCATGTAGTTGAAGCTATATCACTTATGGTCGCAAGTATTTGAAGATAAATCATTCGTTTCGCTTGGAGTTCAAGCTAAGCCTTCTACTTCGCATTGATTTGGAGCTAAATCATGCGTTTCGGATGGATTTAAAGCTATCACGTTTCTTTCGCATGCAGTTGAAGCTAAATCATGTATATCACAAGTATTTGAAGCTAAACCACTTGTTTCGTATGGATTCGAAAATCGGCCTTCTATTTCACATTGATTTGAATCTAAATCATGAGCTTCGCATGGATTTGAAGCTAACTCGTTTGTTTCGCATGCAGTGGAAGCTAAATCATGTATATCACAAGTATTTGAAGCTAAATCATTCGTTTCGCATGGATTCGAATATCAGCCTTCTATTTCGCAATTATTTCAAGCTAAATCATGTGTTTCTCACGGATTTGAAGCTAACTCGTTTCTATCGCATGGATTTAAAGCTAACTCGTTTGCTCCGCATGCAGTCGAAGCTAAATCATGTATATCACAAGTATTTGAAGCTAATCCATTTGTTTCGCATGGATTCGTAAATCAGCCTTCTATTTCGCATTGATTTGAAGCTAAATCATGCGCTCCGCATGGATTTGAAACTAACTCGTTTGTTTCGCATGGATTTGAAGCTAACTCATTTGTTTCGCATGCTGATGAGGCTAAATCTAGTATATCACAAGTATTTGAAGCTAAACCATTTGTTTCGTATGGATTCGAAAATCGGCCTTCTATTTCGCATTGATTTGAATCTAAATCATGAGTTTCGCATGGATTTGAAGCTAACTCGTTTGTTTCGCATGGATTTGAAGCTAACTCATTTGTTTCGCATGCTGTTGAGGCAAAATCTAGTATATCACAAGTATTTGAAGTTAAACCATTTGTTTCGTATGGATTCGAAAATCGGCCTTCTATTTCGCATTGATTTGAATCTAAATCATGAGCTTCGCATGGATTTGAAGCTAACTCGTTTGTTTCGCAAGCAGTTGAAGCTAAATCATGTATATCACAAGTATTTGAAGCTAAACCATTTGTTTCGCATGGATTCGAAAATCAGCCTTCTATTTCGCAATTATTTGAAGCTAAACCATTTGACTCGCATGGATTTGAAGCTAAGCCTTCTACTTCGCATTAATTTGAAGCTAAATCAAGTGTTTCCTTTGGATTTGAAACAAACTCGTTTGTTTCGCATGTAGTTGAAGCTATATCACTTATGGTCGCAAGTATTTGAAGATAAATCGTTCGTTTCGCTTGGATTTGATGCTAAGCCTTCTACTTCGCATTGATTTGGAACTAAATCATATGTTTCTCATGGATTAAAAGCTAACACGTTTGTTTCGCATGCAGTTGAATCTAAATCATGTATATCACAAGTATTTGAAGCTAAACCACTTGTTTCGTATGGATTCGAAAATCGGCCTTCTATTTCACATTGATTTGAATCTAAATCATGAGCGTCGCATGGATTTGAAGCTAACTCGTTTGTTTCGCATGGATTTGAAGCTACTCGTTTGTTTCGCATGCTGTTGCAGCTAAATCACGTATATCACAAGTATTTGAAACTAAACCATTTGTTTCGCATGGATTCGAAGATCAGCCTTATACCTCGCATTGATTTTAAAGTTAAATTATGTGTTTCGCATGGATTTAAAGATAACTCGTTTGTTACGCAAGCAGTTGAATCTAAATCATGTATATCACAAGTATTTGAAGCTAAACCATTTGTTTGGCATGGATTCGAAAATCAGCCTTCTATATCGCATTGATTTGAAGCTAAATCATGTGTTTCTGATGGATTTGATGCTATCTCTTTTCTATCGCATGGATTTAAAGCTAACTCATTTGTTTCGCATGCTGATGAGGCTAAATCTAGTATATCACAAGTATTTGAAGCTAAACCATTTGTTTCGTATGGATTCGAAAATCGGCCTTCTATTTCGCATTGATTTGAATCTAAATCATGAGTTTCGCATGGATTTGAAGCTAACTCGTTTGTTTCGCATGGATTTGAAGCTAACTCATTTGTTTCGCATGCTGTTGAGGCAAAATCTAGTATATCACAAGTATTTGAAGGTAAACCATTTGTTTCGTATGGATTCGAAAATCGGCCTTCTATTTCGCATTGATTTGAATCTAGATCATGAGCTTCGCATGGATTTGAAGCTAACTCGTTTGTTTCGCATGCAGTGGAAGCTAAATCATGTATATCACAAGTATTTGAAGCTAAATCATTCGTTTCGCATGGATTCGAAAATCAGCCTTCTATTTCGCAATGATTTCAAGCTAAATCATGTGTTTCTCACGGATTTGAAGCTAACTCGTTTCTATCGCATGGATTTAAAGCTAACTCGTTTGCTTCGCATGCAGTCGAAGCTAAATCATGTATATCACAAGTATTTGAAGCTAATCCATTTGTTTCGCATGGATTCGTAAATCAGCCTTCTATTTCGCATTGATTTGATTCTAAATCATGAGTTTCGCATGGATTTGAAGCTATCTCGTTTGTTTCGCATGGATTTGAAGCTAACTCATTTGTTTCGCATGCTGATGAGGCTAAATCTAGTATATCACAAGTATTTGAAGCTAAACCATTCGTTTCGTATGGGTTCGAAAATCGGCCTTCTATTTCGCATTGATTTGATTCTAAATCATGAGTTTCGCATGGATTTGAAGCTATCTCGTTTGTTTCGCATGGATTTGAAGCTAACTCATTTGTTTCGCATGCTGATGAGGCTAAATCTAGTATATCACAAGTATTTGAAGCTAAACCATTTGTTTCGTATGGATTCGAAAATCGGCCTTCTATTTCGCATTGATTTGAATCTAAATCATGAGCTTCGCATGGATTTGAAGCTAACTCGTTTGTTTCGCATGGATTTGAAGCTACTCGTTTGTTTCTTATGCTGTTGCAGCTAAATCATGTGTATCACAAGTATTTGAAATTAAACCATTTGTTTCGCATGGCTTAAGAAGATCAGCCTTCTACCTCGCATTGATTTTAAAGTTAAATCATGTGTGTCGCATGGATTTAAAGATAACTCGTTTGTTACGCAAGCAGTTGAATCTAAATCATGTATACCACAAGTATTTGATGCTAAACCATTTGTTTCGCATGGATTCGAAATTCAGCCTTCTATTTCGCATTGATTTGAATCTAAATCATGAGTTTCGCATGGATTCGAAAATCAGCCTTCCATTTCGCATTGATTTGAATCTAAATCATTAGTTTCGCATGGATTTGAAGCTAACTCGTTTGTTTCGTTTGGATTTGAAGCAAACTCTTTTGTTTCGCATGCAGTTGAAGCTATATCACTTATGTTCGAAAGTATTTGAAGCTAAATCATTCGTTTCGCATGGATTTGATGCTAAGCCTTCTACTTCGCATTGATTTGGACCTAAATCATATGTTTCTCATGGATTTAAAGCTAACACGTTTGTTTCGCATGCAGTTGAAGCTAAATCATGTATATCACAAGTATTTGAAGCTAAACCATTTGTTTCTCATTGATTCGACAATCAGCCTTCAATTTCACATTGATTTGAATCTAAATCATGAGCTTCGCATGGATTTGAAGCTAACTCGTTTGTTTCGCATGGATTTGAAGCTACTCGTTTGTTTCGCATGCTGTTACAGCTAAATCATGTATATCACAAGTATTTGAAGCTAAACAACTTGTTTCGTATGGATTCGAAAATCGGCCTTCTATTTCACATTGATTTGAATCTAAATCATGAGCTTCGCATGGATTTGAAGCTAACTCGTTTGTTTCGCATGGATTTGAAGCTACTCGTTTGTTTCGCATGCTGTTGCAGCTAAATCATGTATATCACAAGTATTTGAAACTAAACCATTTGTTTCGCATGGATTCGAAGATCAGCCTTATACCTCGCATTGATTTTAAAGTTAAATCATGTGTTTCGCATGGATTTAAAGATAACTCGTTTGTTACGCAAGCAGTTGAATCTAAATCATGTATATCACAAGTATTTGAAGCTAAACCATTTGTTTCGCATGGATTCGAAAATCAGCCTTCTATATCGCATTGATTTGAAGCCAAATCATGTGTTTCTGATGGATTTGAAGCTATCTCTTTTTTATCGCATGGATTTAAAGCTAACTCGTTTGTTTCGCATGCTGTTGAAGCTAAATCTAGTATATCACAAGTATTTGAAGCTAACCCATTTGTTTCGCATGGATTCGAAAATCAGCCTTCTATTTCGCATTGATTTGAATCTAAATCATGAGTTTCGCATGGATTTGAAGCTAACTCGTTTGTTTCGCATGGATTTGAAGCTAACTCATTTGTTTCGCATGCTGTTGAGGCAAAATCTAGTATATCACAAGTATTTGAAGCTAAACCATTTGTTTCGTATGGATTCGAAAATCGGCCTTGTATTTCGCATTGATTTGAATCTAAATCATGAGCTTCACATGGATTTGAAGCTAACTCGTTTGTTTCGCATGGATTTGAAGCTACTCGTTTGTTTCGCATGCAGTTGAAGCTACATCACTTATGATCGCAAGTATTTGAAGCTAAATCATTCGTTTCACATGGAGTTCAAGCTAAGCTTCTACTTCGCATTGATTTGGAGCTAAATCATGTGTTTAGGATGGATTTAAAGCTATCACGTTTCTTTCGCATGCAGTTGAAGCTAAATCATGTATATCACTAGTATTTGAAGCTAAACCATTTGTTACGCATGGATTCGAAAATCAGCCTTCCATATCGCATTGATTTGAATCTAAATCATGAGTTTCGCATGGATTTGAAGCTAACTCGTTTGTTTCGCATGGATTTGAAGCTAACTCATTTGTTTCGCATACAGTTGAAGCTAAATCATGCATATCACAAGTATTTGAAGCTAAACTATTTGTTTCGCATCGATTAGAAACCTAAGCCTTCTACTTCGTGTTGATTTGAAGCTAAATCATGTGTTACGCATGGATTTGATGCTAACTCGTTTGTTTCGCATGCAGTTGAAGCTAAATCATGTATAAAAAAGTATTTGAAGCTAAACCATTAGTTTCGCATGGGTTTGAAGCTTATCTTTCTACATCGCATGAATTTGAACTAAATCAGGTGTTTCGCTTGGATTTGAAGCTAACTCGTTTGTTTCGCCTGCATTTGAAGGTATATCACTTATATCGCAATTATCTGAAGATAAATCATTCGTTTCGCATGTATTTGAAGTTAAGGATTCCACTGCACATTCATTTGAAGCTAAATCATGTGTTTCGCTTGAATTTGAAGTTAACTCGTTTGTTTCTCATGCAGTTGAAGTTAAATCACGTATATCACAAGTAGTTGAAGCTAAACCATGTGTTTCGCATGAATTTGAAGTTAAACCATGTGTTTCGCATTGATTTGAAGCTAACTCGTTTTTTTCGCCTGCAGTTGAAGATAAATCATGTGTATCACAAGTATTTGAAGCTAAACCATTTGTTTCGCATGGATTTGAAGCTAAGCCTTCTACTTCGCATTGATTTGAAGCTAAATCATGTGTTACGCTTGGATATAAAGCTAACTCGTTTGTTTCGCCTGCATTTGAATCTATATCAGTTATAGCGCAAGTATATGAAGCTAAATTATTTGTATCGCATGGATTTCATACTAAACCTTCTACTTCGCATTGATTTGAAGCTAAATCATGTGTTTCTCTTGGATTTGAAGCTAACTCGTTTGCTTCACATGCAGTCGAAGCTAAATCATATAAATCACAAGTATTTGAAGCTAAACCATTTGTATCGCAAGGATTTGAATCTAAACCATGTGATTCGCAAGAATTTGAAGCTAAATCATGTGTTCCGCTTGGATTTGAAGCTAACTCATTTGTTACGCATGCAGTTGAAGCTAAATCATGTATATCACAAGTATTTGAAGCTAAACCATTTGTTTCGCATCGATTTGAACCTAAACCTTCTACTTCGTATTGATTTGAAGATAAATCATGTGTTACGCATGGATTTGATGCTAACTCGTTTGTTTCGCATGCAGTTGAAGCTAAATCATGTATAAACAAGTATTTGAAGCTAAACCATTCGTTTCGCATGGTTTTGAAGCTTATCTTTCTACATCGCATGAATTTGAACTAAATCAGGTGTTTCGCTTGGATTTGAAGCTAACTCGTTTGTTTCGCCTGCATTTGAAGCTAAATCATGTATATCACAAGTATTTGAAGCTAAACCATTTGATTCTTATGGATATGCATCTAAGCCTCGTCCTTCGCATTGATTTGAAGCTAAATCATGTGTTTCGCATGAATTTGAAGCCATCTCGTTGGTTTCGCAAGCAGTTGAAGCTAAATCATGTATATCACAAGTATGTGAAGCTAAACCATTTTATTCGCATGGATTTGAAGCTAAGCCTTCTACTTCGCATTGATTTGAAGCTAACTCTTTTGTTTCGCCTGCATTTGGAGACAAATCATGTATATCACAAGTATTTGAAGCTAAACCGTTTGATTCGCATGGATTTGAAGCTAAGCCCTCTACTTCGCATTGATTTGCAGGTAAATGATGTGTTTCGCTTGGTTTTGAAACTAACTCGTTTGTTTCGCATGCAGTTGAAGCTAAATCGTTTATATCACAAGTATTTGAATCAAAACCATTTATTTCGCATGGAATTGAAGATAAGCCTTCTACTTCGCATTGATTTGAAGCTAACTCGATTGTTTCACCTGCATTTGAAACTACATCACTTATATCGCAATTATCTGAAGATAAATCATTTGTTTCTCATGTATTTGAAGCTAAGCCTTCTACTTCGCTTTGATTTGAAGTTAAACCACGTGATTCGCATGGACATGAAACTAACTCGTTTGTATCGCGTGCATTTGAAGCTATATCACTTACATCGTAATTATCTGAAGTTAAATCATTTGTTTCTCATGTATTTGAAGCTAAGGCTTCTACTTCGCATTGATTTGCAGCTAAATCATGTGTTTCGCTTTGTTTTGAAGCTAACTCATTTGTTTCGCATGCAGTTGAAGCTAAATCTAGTATATCACAAGTATTTGAAGCTAAACCATTTGTTTCGCATGGATTCGAAAATCAACCTTCTATTTCGCATTGATTTGAAGCTAACTCGATTGTTTCGCCTGCATATGATGCTATATCACTTATATCGCAATTATCTGGAGATAAATCATTTGTTTCTCATGTATTTGAAGATAAGCCTTCTGCTTCGCATCGATTTGAAGCTAAATCATGTGTTTCGCATGGATTTGAAGCTAACTCGTTTGTTTCGCCTGCATTTGAAGCTAAGCCTTCTACTTCGCATTGATTTGAAGCTAAATCATATGTTTCGCATGGATTTGAAACTAACTCGTTTGTTTCGTCTTCATTTGAAGCTGTTTCATCTATATCGCAAGTATTTGCAGCTAAACCATTTGTTTCGGATGGATTTGAAGATAAGCCTTCTACTTCGCATTGATTCAAATCTAAATCGTGTGTATGGCATGGATATGAAGCTAACTCTTTTGTTTCGCCTGCATTTGAAGCTAAATCATGTATATCACAAGTATTTGAAGCTCGACCGTTTGATTCGCATGGATTTGAAGCTAACTTTTCTACTTCGCATTGATTTGCAGCTAAATCATGTGTTTCGCTTGGTTTTGAAGCTAACTCGTTTGTTTCGCATGCAGTTCAAGCTAAATCATGTTTATCACAAGTAATTGAAGCTAAACCATTTGTTTCTCATGTATTTGAAGCTAAGCGTTCCACTTCGCATTGATTTGAAGCTAACTCGATTGTTTCGCCTGCATATGATGCTATATCACTTATATCGCAATTATCTGGAGATAAATCATTTGTTTCTCATGTATTTGAAGATAAGCCTTGTACTTCGCATTGATTTGAAGCTAAATCATGTTTTTCGCATGGATTTGAAGCTAACTCTTTTGTTTTGCCTGCAGTTGAAGCTAAAACATGTTTATCAAAGGAATTTGAAGCTAAAACATTTGTTTCGCTTGGATTTGAAGCTAAGCCTTCTACTTCGCTTTGATTTGAAGTTAAATCATGTGTTTCTCTTGGATTTGAATCTAACTCGTTTGTTTCGCCTGTAGTTGAAGCTAAATCATGTTTATCACAAGTATCTGAATCTAAACCGTTCGTTTCGCAAGAATATGAAGCTATGAAGCTAAACCATGTGTTTCGCATGAATTTGAAGCTAAATGATGTGTTTCGCATGGAATTGAAGATAACTCTTTTGTTTCGCCTGCATTTGAAGATAAATCATGTATATCACAAGTATTTGAATCTAAACCATTTGTTTCGCATTGATGTGAAGATAAGCTTTCTACTTTGCATTGATTTGAAGCTAACTCGATTGATTCGCCTGCATTTGCAGTTATATCACATATATCGCAATTATCTGATGATAAATCATATGTTTCTCATGTATTTGAACATAAGCCTTGTACTTCGCATTGATTTGAAGCTAAATCATGTGTTTCGCATGGATTTGAAGATATGCCCTTTACTTCGCATTGATTTGATGCTAAATCATGTTTCACATGGATTTGAAGCTAACTCGTTTGTTTCGCCTGCATTTGAAGCCAAATCATGTATATCACAAGTATTTGAAGCTAATCCATTTGATTCGCATGGATTTGAAGATAGGCCTTCTACTTTGCATTGATTTCATGCTAAATCATGTGTTTCGCATGGATTTGAGGCTAAACCATGTGTTTCGCATGGATTTGAAGCTAAATCTTCTACTTCGCATTGACTTGAAGTTAAATCATGTGTTTCTCTTGAATTTGAAGCTGACTTGTTTGTTTCGCATGGATTTGAAGATAACTCGTTTGTTTCGCCTGCATTTGAAGCGACATCATGTATATCACAAGTATTTGAAACTAAGCCTTCTATTTCGCATAGATTTGAATCTAACTCGTTTGTTTCGCCTGCAGTTGTAGCTAAATCATGTATATCACAAGTATTTGAAGCTAAACCATTTGTTTCGGATTGATTTGAAGCTAAGCCTTCTACTTCGCATTGATTTGAAGCTAAATCATGTGTTTCGCTTGGATTTGAAGCTAACTCGTTTGTTTCACATGCAGTTGCAGCTAATCATGTATATTACAAATATTAGAAGCTAAACCATCCGTTTGCATGGATTTGAAGCTAAGCCTTCTACTTCGCATTGATTTGAAGCTAAATCATGAGTTTCGCATGGATTTGAAGCTAACTTGTTTGTTTCGCATGCAGTTGGAGTAACATCATGTATATCGGAATTATTTGAAGCTAAACCATTTGATTCGCATGGATTTGAAGCTAAGCCTTCTATTTGGCATTGATTTGAAGCTAAATCATGTGTTTCGCATGGATTTGAAGCTAACTCTTTTGTTTTGCCTGCAGTTGAAGCTAAAACATGTTTATCAAAAGAATTTGAAGCTAA
The DNA here is from genome assembly GCF_051020955.1 of Megalopta genalis. NCBI lineage: Eukaryota > Metazoa > Arthropoda > Insecta > Hymenoptera > Halictidae > Megalopta > Megalopta genalis. The sequence goes on along the minus strand of NW_027476431.1, from coordinate 142,461 downwards.
AACATTTGTTTCGCTTGGATTTGAAGATAAGCCTTCTACTTCTCATTAATTTGAAGCTAACTCGATTGTTTCGCCTGCACTTGAATCTATATCACTTATATCGCAATTATTTGAAGATAAATCATTTGTTTCTCATGTATTTGAAGCTAAGCCGTCTATTTCGCATTGATTTGAAGCTAAATCATGTGTTTCGCATGGATTTGAAGCTAACTCATTTGTTTCGCCTGCATTTGAGGTTAAATCACATATATCACAATTATTTGAAGCTAAACCATTTGTTTCGCATGGTATTTGAAGATAAGCCTTCTACTTCACATTAATTTGAAGCTAACTCGATTGTTTCGCCGGCATTTGAATCTATATCACTTATATCGCAATTATCTGAAGATAAATAATTTGTTTCTCATGTATTTGAGGCTAAGCCATCTACTTCGCATTGATTTGAAGCTAAATCATGTGTTTCTCTTGGATTTGGATCTAACTCGTTTGTTTCGCATGCAGTTGAATCTAAATCATGTATATTACAAGTATTTTAAGCTAAACCATTTGTTTCTCATGTATTTGAAGCTAAGCCTTCCACTTCGCATTGATTTGAACCTAAATAATGTGTTTCACTTGGATTTGAAGGTAAAGCGTTTGTTTCGCATGCAGTTGAAGCTGAATCATGTATATCACAAGTATTTGAAGCTAAATCATTCATTTCGCATGGAGTTGAAGCTAAGTCTTCTACTTCGCATTGATTTGAAGCTAACTCGATTGTTTCACCTGCATTTGAAGCTACATCACTAATATAGCAATTATCTGAAGATAAATCATTTGTCTCTCATGTATTTGAAGCTAAGCCTTCTACTTCGCTTTGATTTGAAGATGAACCACGTGATTCGCATGGACTTGAAGCTAACTCGTTTGTATCGCGTGCATTTGAATCTATATCACTTGTATTGCAATTATCTGAAGATAAATCATTTGCTTCTCATATATTTGAAGCTAAGCCGTCTATTTCGCATGGATTTGAAGCTAACTCTTTTGTTTCGCCTGCATTTGAAGATAAATCATGTATATCACAAGTACTTGAAGCTCAACCGTTTGATTCGCATGGATTTGAAGGTAAGCCTTCTACTTCGCATTGATTTGCAGCTAAATCATGTGTTACGCTTGGTTTTGAAACTAACTCGTTTGTTTCGCATGCAGTTGAAGCTAAATCGTGTTTATCACAAGTATCTGAATATAAACCATCAGTTTCGCATGAATATTAAGCTAAACCATGTGTTTCGCATGAATTTGAAGCTAAATGATGTGTCTCGCTTGGTTTTGAAGCTACATCTTTTGTTTCGCTTGGATTTGAAGCTAACTCGTTTGTTTCGCATGCTGTTGAAGCTAAATCTAGTGTATCACAAGTATTTGAAGCTAAAACATTTGTTTCGCATGGATTCGAAAATCAGCCTTCTATTTCGCATTGATTTGAAGCTAAATCAGGAGTTTCGCATGGATTTGAAGCTAACTCGTTTGTTTCGCATGGATTTGAAGCTAACTCATTTGTTTCACATGCAGTTGAATCAAAATCATGTATATCACAAGTATTTGAAGCTAAACCATTCGCTTCGCATGGATTTGAAGCAAAGCCTTCAACTTCGCCTACATTTGAAGGTAAATCATGTGTTTCGCTTGGATTTGCAGCTAACACGTTTGTTTCGCATGCAGTTGATGCTAAAACATGTACATCACAAGTATCGGAATCTAATCCATCTGTTTCGCAAGAATAGGAAGCTATGAAGCTAATCCATGTGATTCGCATGAATTTGAAACTAAATCATGTGTTTCGCATGGATTTGAAGCTGTATCACTTATATCGGAATTATGTGAAAATAAATCATTTGTGTCTCATGTGTTTGAAGCTAAGCCTTCTACTTCGCATTGATTCGAAGATAAATCACGTGAACTGCATGGATTTGAAGCTAAACCATTTGTTTCGCATGGATTTGAAGATAAGCCCTTTACTTCGCATTGATTTGATGTTAAACCATTTGTTTTGCATGGATTTCGTGCTAAACCTTCTACTTGGCATTGATTTAAATCTAAATCATGTGTTTCGTGTGGATTTGAAGCTAACTCGTTTGCTTCACATGCAGTCGAAGGTAAATCACGTATATCTCAAGTATCTGAATCTAAACCACCTGTTTCGCAAGAATATGAAGCTATGAAGCTAAACCATGTGATTCGCATGAATTTGAAGCTTAATCATGTGTTTCGCATGGATTTGAGGCTAAGCCTTCTACTTCGCATTGATTTGATGCTAAATCATGTGTTTCACATGGATTTGAAGCTAACTCTTTCGTTTCGCCTTCATTTGAAGCCAAATCATGTATATCACATGTATTTGAAGCTAATCCATTTGATTCGCATGGATTTGAAGCTAAGCCTTCTACTTCGCATTGATTTGAAGCTAAATCATGTGTTTCGCTTGGATTTGAATCTAACTCGTTTGTTTCACATGCAGTTGCAGCTAATCATGTATATTACAAATATTAGAAGCTAAACCATTTGATTCGCATGGATTTGAAGCTAAGCCTTCTATTTCGCATTGATTTGAAGCTAAATCATGTTTTTCGCATGGATTTGAAACTAACTCTTTTGTTTTGCCTGCAGTTGAAGCTAAAACATGTTTATCAAAAGAATTTGAAGCTAAAACATTTGTTTCGCTTGGATTTGAAGCTAAGCCTTCTACTTCGCTTTGATTTGAAGTTAAATCATGTGTTTCTCTTGGATTTGAATCTAACTCGTTTGTTTCGCCTGCAGTTGAAGCTAAATCATGTACATCACAAGTATTTGAAGCTAAACCATTTTTTTCCGCATGGATTTGATGATAAGCCTCCTACTTCGCATTAAATAGAAGCTAACTCGATTGTTTCGACTGCATTTGAATCTATATCACTTATATCGCAATTATCTGAAGATAAATCATTTGTTTCTCATGTATTTGAAGCTAAGCCGTCTATTTCGCATTGATTTGAAGCTAAATCATGTGTTTCGCATGGATTTGAAGCTAACTCATTTGTTTCGCCTGCATTTGAGGTTAAATCACATATATCACAATTATTTGAAGCTAAACCATTTGTTTCGCATGGTATTTGAAGATAAGCCTTCTACTTCACATTAATTTGAAGCTAACTCGATTGTTTCGCCGGCATTTGAATCTATATCACTTATATCGCAATTATCTGAAGATAAATAATTTGTTTCTCATGTATTTGAGGCTAAGCCATCTACTTCGCATTGATTTGAAGCTAAATCATGTGTTTCTCTTGGATTTGGATCTAACTCGTTTGTTTCGCATGCAGTTGAATCTAAATCATGTATATTACAAGTATTTTAAGCTAAACCATTTGTTTCTCATGTATTTGAAGCTAAGCCTTCCACTTCGCATTGATTTGAACCTAAATAATGTGTTTCACTTGGATTTGAAGGTAAAGCGTTTGTTTCGCATGCAGTTGAAGCTGAATCATGTATATCACAAGTATTTGAAGCTAAATCATTCATTTCGCATGGAGTTGAAGCTAAGTCTTCTACTTCGCATTGATTTGAAGCTAACTCGATTGTTTCACCTGCATTTGAAGCTACATCACTAATATAGCAATTATCTGAAGATAAATCATTTGTCTCTCATGTATTTGAAGCTAAGCCTTCTACTTCGCTTTGATTTGAAGATGAACCACGTGATTCGCATGGACTTGAAGCTAACTCGTTTGTATCGCGTGCATTTGAATCTATATCACTTGTATTGCAATTATCTGAAGATAAATCATTTGCTTCTCATATATTTGAAGCTAAGCCGTCTATTTCGCATGGATTTGAAGCTAACTCTTTTGTTTCGCCTGCATTTGAAGATAAATCATGTATATCACAAGTACTTGAAGCTCAACCGTTTGATTCGCATGGATTTGAAGGTAAGCCTTCTACTTCGCATTGATTTGCAGCTAAATCATGTGTTACGCTTGGTTTTGAAACTAACTCGTTTGTTTCGCATGCAGTTGAAGCTAAATCGTGTTTATCACAAGTATTTGAATATAAACCATCAGTTTCGCATGAATATTAAGCTAAACCATGTGTTTCGCATGAATTTGAAGCTAAATGATGTGTCTCGCTTGGTTTTGAAGCTACATCTTTTGTTTCGCTTGGATTTGAAGCTAACTCGTTTGTTTCGCATGCTGTTGAAGCTAAATCTAGTGTATCACAAGTATTTGAAGCTAAAACATTTGTTTCGCATGGATTCGAAAATCAGCCTTCTATTTCGCATTGATTTGAAGCTAAATCAGGAGTTTCGCATGGATTTGAAGCTAACTCGTTTGTTTCGCATGGATTTGAAGCTAACTCATTTGTTTCACATGCAGTTGAATCAAAATCATGTATATCACAAGTATTTGAAGCTAAACCATTCGCTTCGCATGGATTTGAAGCAAAGCCTTCAACTTCGCCTACATTTGAAGGTAAATCATGTGTTTCGCTTGGATTTGCAGCTAACACGTTTGTTTCGCATGCAGTTGATGCTAAAACATGTACATCACAAGTATCGGAATCTAATCCATCTGTTTCGCAAGAATAGGAAGCTATGAAGCTAATCCATGTGATTCGCATGAATTTGAAACTAAATCATGTGTTTCGCATGGATTTGAAGCTGTATCACTTATATCGGAATTATGTGAAAATAAATCATTTGTGTCTCATGTGTTTGAAGCTAAGCCTTCTACTTCGCATTGATTCGAAGATAAATCACGTGAACTGCATGGATTTGAAGCTAAACCATTTGTTTCGCATGGATTTGAAGATAAGCCCTTTACTTCGCATTGATTTGATGTTAAACCATTTGTTTTGCATGGATTTGGTGCTAAACCTTCTACTTGGCATTGATTTAAATCTAAATCATGTGTTTCGTGTGGATTTGAAGCTAAGCCTTCTACTTCGCATTGATTTGAAGTTAAGTGATGTGTTTCGCAAGGATTTGAAGCTAACTAGTTTGTTTCGCAATGCAGATGATGCTAAATCATGTATAAAACAAGTATTTGAAGCTAAACCATTTATTTCGCATGTATTTGAAGCTGAGACTTCTACTTTGCATGAAATTGAAGCTATGTCATGTGTTTCGCTTGGATTTGAAGCTAACTCGTTTGTTTCGCATGCATTTGAAGCTAAATTATGTATATCACAAGTATTTTAAGCTAAACCATTTGATTCGCATGGATTTGAAATTAAGCCTCCTACTTCGAACTGATTTGAAGCTAAATCATGTGTTTCGTGTGAGTTTGAAACTAAGCCTTCTACTTCGCATTGATTTGAAGCTAAATCGTGTGTTTCGCATGGTTTTGAACCTAACGCGTCTTTTTCGCCTGTATTTGAAGATAAATCATGTATATCACAAGTATTTGAAGCTAAACCATTCGCTTCGCATGGATTTGAAGCTAAGCCTTCTACTTCGCATTTATTTGCAGCTAAATCATGTGTTTCGCATGGATTTCAAGATAAATCGTTTCTTTCGCATGCAGATGAAGCTAAATCATGTACATCACAAGTATCTGAATCTAATCCACCTGTTTCGCAAGAATATGAAGCTATGAAGCTAATCCATGTGATTCGCATGAATCTGAAGCTGAATCATGTGTTTCGCATGGATTTGAAGCTGTATCACTTATATCGCAATTATCTGAAGATAAATCATTTGTTTCTCATTTGTTTAAAGCTAAGCCTTCTACTTCGCATTGATTCGAAGCTAAATCATGTGAATCGCATGGATTTGAAGCTAACTTGTTTGTTTCGCATGCAGTTGAAGCTAAATCTAGTATATCACAAGTATTTGAAGCTAAACCATTCGCTTCGCATGGATTTGAAGCAAAGCCTTCAACTTCGCATTGATTTGAAGATAAATCTTGTGTTTCGCATGGATTTGAAGCTAACTCGCTTGCTTCGCCTGCATTTGAAGCTGAATCATGTATATCACAAGTATTTGAAGCTAAACTATTTGTTTCGCGTGAATTTGAAGCTAAGCCTTCTGCTTCGCTTTGATTTAAACCTAAATCATGTGTTTCGCTTGGTTTTAAAGCTAACTCGTTTGTTTCGCATGCGGTTGAAGCTAAATCATGTATATCACAAGTATTTGAAGCTAAACCATTTATTTCGCATGGATTTGAAGCAAAGCCTCCTACTTCGCATTAATTTGAAGCTAACTCGTCTGTTTCGCATGCAGTTGAAGGTGAATCATGTATATCACAAGTATTTGAATCTAAACCGTTTGATTCGCGTGGATTTGAAGATAAGTCTTCTACTTCGCATTGATTTGCAGCTAAATCATGTGCTTCGCTTGGTTTTGAAGATAACTCGTTTGTTTCGCATGCAGTTGAAGCTAAATCATGTTTATCACAAGTATCGGAATATAAACCATCTGTTTCGCATGAATATTACGCTAAACCATGTGTTTCGCATGAATTTGAAGCTAAATGACGTGTTTCGCTTGGTTTTGAAGCTAACTCTTTTGTTTCGCCTGCATTTGAATAGATATCATGTATAGCACAAGTATTTGAATCTAAACCATTTGTTTCGCATGGATTTGAAGATAAGCCTTCTACTTCGCATTGATTTGAAACTGAATCATGTGTCTCGCTTGGATTTGGAGCTAACTCGTTTGTTTGGCATGCAGTTGAAGCTAAATCATGTTTATCACAAGTATCAGAATCTAAATCATTTGACTCGCATTGATTTGAAGCTAAGCGTTCTACTTCGCATTGATTTGAAGCTAAATCATGTATTTCGCTTGGATATGAAGCTAACTCGATGGTTTCGCATGCAGTTGAAGCTAACTCGTTAGATTCGCATGCAGTTGAAGCTGAATCATGTATATCACAAGTATTTGAAGCTAAACCATTTGTTTCGCATGGATTTGATGCTACGCATTCTACATCGCATTGATTTGAAGCTAAATCATGTGTTTCGCATGAATTTGTAGCTAACTCGTTTGTTTCGCATGTAGTTGAAGCTAAATCATGTTTATCACAAGTATCTGAATCTAAATCATTTGTCTCGCATTGATTTGAAGCTACGCGTTCTACTTTGCATTGATTTGAAGCTAAATCATGTGTTTCGTTTGGATTTGAAGCTAACTCGTTTGTTTCGCATGCAGTTGAAGCTATATCATGTATATCACAAGTATTTGAAGCTAAACCATTTGATTCCCATGGATTTGGAACTAAGCCTTCTACTTCGCATTGATTTGGAGCTAAATCATGTATTTCGCATGGATTTAAAGCTAACACTTTTGTTTCGCATGCAGTTGGAGCTAAATCATATATATCACAAGGATTTGAAGCTAAACCATTTGTTTCGTATGGATTCGAAAATCAGCCTTCTATTTCGCAATGATTTGAAGCTAAATCATGTGCTTCTCATGGATTTGAAGCTAACTTGTTTCTATCGCATGGATTTAAAGCTAACTCGTTTGTTTCGCATGCAGTTGAAGCTAAATCATGTATATCACATGTATTTGAAGCTAAACCATTTGTTTCGCATGGATTCGAAGATCAAAATTCTACTTCTCATTGATTTGAAGATAAATCAAGTGTTTCGCTTGGATTTGAAGCTAACTCGTTGTTTCGCATGCAGTTGAAGCTATATCATGTATATCACAAGTATTTGAAGCTAAACCATTTGATTCCCATGGATTTGGAACTAAGCCTTCTACTTCGCATTGATTTGGAGCTAAATCATGTATTTCGCATGGATTTAAAGCTAACACTTTTGTTTCGCATGCAGTTGAAGCTAAATCATATATATCACAAGGATTTGAAGCTAAACCATTTGTTTCGTATGGATTCGAAAATCAGCCTTCTATTTCGCAATGATTTGAAGCTAAATCATGTGCTTCTCATGGATTTGAAGCTAACTTGTTTCTATCGCATGGATTTAAAGCTAACTCGTTTGTTTCGCATGCAGTTGAAGCTAAATCATGTATATCACAAGTATTTGAATCTAAACAATTTGTTTCGCATGGATTCGAAAATCAGCCTTCTATTTCGCAATGATTTGAAGCTCAATCATGTGTTTCTTATGGATTTGAAGCTAACTCGTTTCTATCGCATGGATTTAAAGCTAACTCGTTTGTTTCGCATGCAGTTGAAGCTATATCATGTATATCACAAGTATTTCAAGCTAAACCATTTGATTCCCATGGATTTGGTTCTAATCCTTCTACTTCGCATTGATTTGAAGCTAAATCAACTGTTTCGTTTGGATTTGAAGCAAACACATTTGTTTCTCATGCCGTTGAAGCTATATCACTTATGTTCGCAAGTATTTGAAGCTAAATCATTCGTTTCGCATGGTGTTGAAGCTAAGCCTTCCAGTTCGCATTGATTTGATGATAAATCATGTGTTTCGCTTGGATTTCAAGCTAACTCGTTTGTTTCGCATGCAGTTGAAGCTAAATCATGTATATCACAAGTATTTGAAGGTAATCCAATTTTTTGGCATGGATTCGAAAATCAGCCTTCTATTTCGCATTGATTTGAAGCTAAATCATGTGTTTCTCATGGATTTAAAGCTAACACGTTTGTTTCTCATGCAGTTGAAGCTCAATCATGTATATCACAAGTATTTGAAGCTGAACCACTTGTTTCGCATTGGTTTTGATGCTAAACCGTCTACTTCGCATTGATTTGAAGCTAAATCAAGTGTTTCGTTTGGATTTGTAGCTAACTCGTTTGTTTCGCATGCAGTTGAAGCTAAATCATGTATATCACAAGTATTTGAAGATAATCCATTTGTTTTGCATGGATTCGAAAATCAGCCTTCTATTTCGCATTGATTTGAAGCTAAATCATGTGTTTCTCATGGATTTAAAGCTAACACGTTTGTTTCGCATGCAGTTGAAGCGCAATCATGTATATGACAAGTAATTGAAGCTAAACCATTTGTTTCGCATTGGTTTTCAAGCTAAGCCTTCTACTTCGCATTGATTTGGAGCTAAATCATGTGTTAAGCTTGGATATGAAGATCACTCGTTTGTTTTTCCAGCATTTGAAGCTATATTACTTATATCGCAAGTATTTGAGGCTGAACCATTTGTTTCGCATGAATATTAAGCTAAACCATGTGCTTCGAATGAATTTGAAACTAAATCAGGTGTTTCACATGTATTTTTCAAGCTAACTCGTTTGTTTCGCCTGTATGTGAAGCTAAATCATGTATATCACAAGTATTTGAAGCTAATCTATTTGATTCCCATGGATTTGATGATAAGCCTTCCACTTCGCATTGATTTGAAGCTAAATCATGTTTTTCGCATGGATTTAAAGCTAACTCGTTTGTTTCGCATGCAGTTGAAGCTATATCATGTATATCACAAGTATTTGAAGCTAAACCATTTGATTCCCATGGATTTGGATCTAAGCCTTCTACTTCGCATTGATTTGGAGCTAATTCATGTGTTTCGCATGGATTTAAAGCTAACACTTTTGTTTCGCATGCAGTTGAAGCTAAATCATATATATCACAAGGATTTGAAGCTAAACCATTTGTTTCGTATGGATTCGAAAATCAGCCTTCTATTTCGCAATGATTTGAAGCTAAATCATGTGTTTCTCATGGATTTGAAGCTAACTTGTTTCTATCGCATGGATTTAAAGCTAACTCGTTTGTTTCGCATGCAGTTGAAGGTAAATCATGTATATCACAAGTATTTGAAGCTAAACCATTTGATTCCCATGGATTTGGAACTAAGCCTTCTACTTCGCATTGATTTGGAGCTAAATCATGTATTTCGCATGGATTTAAAGCTAACACTTTTGTTTCGCATGCAGTTGAAGCTAAATCATATATATCACAAGTATTTGAAGCTAAACCATTTGTTTCGCATGGATTCGAAAATCAGCCTTCTATTTCGCAATGATTTGAAGCTAAATCATGTGCTTCTCATGGATTTGAAGCTAACTTGTTTCTATCGCATGGATTTAAAGCTAACTCGTTTGTTTCGCATGCAGTTGAATCTAAATCATGTATATCACAAGTATTTGAATCTAAACAATTTGTTTCGCATGGATTCGAAAATCAGCCTTCTATTTCGCAATGATTTGAAGCTAAATCATGTGTTTCTTATGGATTTGAAGCTAACTCGTTTCTATCGCATGGATTTAAAGCTAACTCGTTTGTTTCGCATGCAGTTGAAGCTATATCATGTATATCACAAGTATTTGAAGCTAAACCATTTGTTTCGCATGGATTTGATGCTACGCATTCTACATCGCATTGATTTGAAGCTAAATCATGTGTTTCGCATGAATTTGTAGCTAACTCGTTTGTTTCGCATGCAGTTGAAGCTCAATCATGTATATCACAAGTATTTGAAGCTGAACCACTTGTTTCGCATTGGTTTTGATGCTAAACCGTCTACTTCGCATTGATTTGAAGCTAAATCAAGTGTTTCGCTTGGATTTCAAGCTAACTCGTTTGTTTCGCATGCAGTTGAAGCTAAATCATGTATATCACAAGTATTTGAAGATAATCCATTTGTTTTGCATGGATTCGAAAATCAGCCTTCTATTTCGCATTGATTTGAAGCTAAATCATGTGTTTCTCATGGATTTAAAGCTAACACGTTTGTTTCGCATGCAGTTGAAGCGCAATCATGTATATGACAAGTAATTGAAGCTAAACCATTTGTTTCGCATTGGTTTTCAAGCTAAGCCTTCTACTTCGCATTGATTTGGAGCTAAATCATGTGTTAAGCTTGGATATGAAGATCACTCGTTTGTTTTTCCAGCATTTGAAGCTATATTACTTATATCGCAAGTATTTGAGGCTGAACCATTTGTTTCGCATGAATATTAAGCTAAACCATGTGCTTCGAATGAATTTGAAACTAAATCAGGTGTTTCACATGTATTTTTCAAGCTAACTCGTTTGTTTCGCCTGTATGTGAAGCTAAATCATGTATATCACAAGTATTTGAAGCTAATCTATTTGATTCCCATGGATTTGATGATAAGCCTTCCACTTCGCATTGATTTGAAGCTAAATCATGTTTTTCGCATGGATTTAAAGCTAACTCGTTTGTTTCGCATGCAGTTGAAGCTATATCATGTATATCACAAGTATTTGAAGCTAAACCATTTGATTCCCATGGATTTGGATCTAAGCCTTCTACTTCGCATTGATTTGGAGCTAATTCATGTGTTTCGCATGGATTTAAAGCTAACACTTTTGTTTCGCATGCAGTTGAAGCTAAATCATATATATCACAAGGATTTGAAGCTAAACCATTTGTTTCGTATGGATTCGAAAATCAGCCTTCTATTTCGCAATGATTTGAAGCTAAATCATGTGTTTCTCATGGATTTGAAGCTAACTTGTTTCTATCGCATGGATTTAAAGCTAACTCGTTTGTTTCGCATGCAGTTGAAGGTAAATCATGTATATCACAAGTATTTGAAGCTAAACCATTTGATTCCCATGGATTTGGAACTAAGCCTTCTACTTCGCATTGATTTGGAGCTAAATCATGTATTTCGCATGGATTTAAAGCTAACACTTTTGTTTCGCATGCAGTTGAAGCTAAATCATATATATCACAAGTATTTGAAGCTAAACCATTTGTTTCGCATGGTTTCGAAAATCAGCCTTCTATTTCGCAATGATTTGAAGCTAAATCATGTGCTTCTCATGGATTTGAAGCTAACTTGTTTCTATCGCATGGATTTAAAGCTAACTCGTTTGTTTCGCATGCAGTTGAATCTAAATCATGTATATCACAAGTATTTGAATCTAAACAATTTGTTTCGCATGGATTCGAAAATCAGCCTTCTATTTCGCAATGATTTGAAGCTAAATCATGTGTTTCTTATGGATTTGAAGCTAACTCGTTTCTATCGCATGGATTTAAAGCTAACTCGTTTGTTTCGCATGCAGTTGAAGCTATATCATGTATATCACAAGTATTTGAAGCTAAACCATTTGATTCCCATGGATTTGGTTCTAATCCTTCTACTTCGCATTGATTTGAAGCTAAATCAACTGTTTCGTTTGGATTTGAAGCAAACACATTTGTTTCTCATGCCGTTGAAGCTATATCACTTATGTTCGCAAGTATTTGAAGCTAAATCATTCGTTTCGCATGGTGTTGAAGCTAAGCCTTCCAGTTCGCATTGATTTGATGATAAATCATGTGTTTCGCTTGGATTTCAAGCTAACTCGTTTGTTTCGCATGCAGTTGAAGCTAAATCATGTATATCACAAGTATTTGAAGATAATCCATTTGTTTTGCATGGATTCGAAAATCAGCCTTCTATTTCGCATTGATTTGAAGCTAAATCATGTGTTTCTCATGGATTTAAAGCTAACACGTTTGTTTCGCATGCAGTTGAAGCGCAATCATGTATATGACAAGTAATTGAAGCTAAACCATTTGTTTCGCATTGGTTTTCAAGCTAAGCCTTCTACTTCGCATTGATTTGGAGCTAAATCATGTGTTAAGCTTGGATATGAAGATCACTCGTTTGTTTTTCCAGCATTTGAAGCTATATTACTTATATCGCAAGTATTTGAGGCTGAACCATTTGTTTCGCATGAATATTAAGCTAAACCATGTGCTTCGAATGAATTTGAAACTAAATCAGGTGTTTCACATGTATTTTTCAAGCTAACTCGTTTGTTTCGCCTGTATGTGAAGCTAAATCATGTATATCACAAGTATTTGAAGCTAATCTATTTGATTCCCATGGATTTGATGATAAGCCTTCCACTTCGCATTGATTTGAAGCTAAATCATGTTTTTCGCATGGATTTAAAGCTAACTCGTTTGTTTCGCATGCAGTTGAAGCTATATCATGTATATCACAAGTATTTGAAGCTAAACCATTTGATTCCCATGGATTTGGATCTAAGCCTTCTACTTCGCATTGATTTGGAGCTAATTCATGTGTTTCGCATGGATTTAAAGCTAACACTTTTGTTTCGCATGCAGTTGAAGCTAAATCATATATATCACAAGGATTTGAAGCTAAACCATTTGTTTCGTATGGATTCGAAAATCAGCCTTCTATTTCGCAATGATTTGAAGCTAAATCATGTGTTTCTCATGGATTTGAAGCTAACTTGTTTCTATCGCATGGATTTAAAGCTAACTCGTTTGTTTCGCATGCAGTTGAAGGTAAATCATGTATATCACAAGTATTTGAAGCTAAACCATTTGATTCCCATGGATTTGGAACTAAGCCTTCTACTTCGCATTGATTTGGAGCTAAATCATGTATTTCGCATGGATTTAAAGCTAACACTTTTGTTTCGCATGCAGTTGAAGCTAAATCATATATATCACAAGTATTTGAAGCTAAACCATTTGTTTCGCATGGATTCGAAAATCAGCCTTCTATTTCGCAATGATTTGAAGCTAAATCATGTGCTTCTCATGGATTTGAAGCTAACTTGTTTCTATCGCATGGATTTAAAGCTAACTCGTTTGTTTCGCATGCAGTTGAATCTAAATCATGTATATCACAAGTATTTGAATCTAAACAATTTGTTTCGCATGGATTCGAAAATCAGCCTTCTATTTCGCAATGATTTGAAGCTAAATCATGTGTTTCTTATGGATTTGAAGCTAACTCGTTTCTATCGCATGGATTTAAAGCTAACTCGTTTGTTTCGCATGCAGTTGAAGCTATATCATGTATATCACAAGTATTTGAAGCTAAACCATTTGATTCCCATGGATTTGGTTCTAATCCTTCTACTTCGCATTGATTTGAAGCTAAATCAACTGTTTCGTTTGGATTTGAAGCAAACACATTTGTTTCTCATGCCGTTGAAGCTATATCACTTATGTTCGCAAGTATTTGAAGCTAAATCATTCGTTTCGCATGGTGTTGAAGCTAAGCCTTCCAGTTCGCATTGATTTGATGATAAATCATGTGTTTCGCTTGGATTTCAAGCTAACTCGTTTGTTTCGCATGCAGTTGAAGCTAAATCATGTATATCACAAGTATTTGAAGGTAATCCAATTTTTTGGCATGGATTCGAAAATCAGCCTTCTATTTCGCATTGATTTGAAGCTAAATCATGTGTTTCTCATGGATTTAAAGCTAACACGTTTGTTTCGCATGCAGTTGAAGCTCAATCATGTATATCACAAGTATTTGAAGCTGAACCACTTGTTTCGCATTGGTTTTGATGCTAAACCGTCTACTTCGCATTGATTTGAAGCTAAATCAAGTGTTTCGTTTGGATTTGTAGCTAACTCGTTTGTTTCGCATGCAGTTGAAGCTAAATAATGTATATCACAAGTATTTGAAGATAATCCATTTGTTTTGCATGGATTCGAAAATCAGCCTTCTATTTCGCATTGATTTGAAGCTAAATCATGTGTTTCTCATGGATTTAAAGCTAACACGTTTGTTTCGCATGCAGTTGAAGCGCAATCATGTATATGACAAGTAATTGAAGCTAAACCATTTGTTTCGCATTGGTTTTCAAGCTAAGCCTTCTACTTCGCATTGATTTGGAGCTAAATCATGTGTTAAGCTTGGATATGAAGATCACTCGTTTGTTTTTCCAGCATTTGAAGCTATATTACTTATATCGCAAGTATTTGAGGCTGAACCATTTGTTTCGCATGAATATTAAGCTAAACCATGTGCTTTGAATGAATTTGAAACTAAATCAGGTGTCTCACATGTATTTTTCAAGCTAACTCGTTTGTTTCGCCTGTATGTGAAGCTAAATCATGTATATCACAAGTATTTGAAGCTAATCTATTTGATTCCCATGGATTTGAAGATAAGCCTTCCACTTCGCATTGATTTGAAGCTAAATCATGTTTTTCGCATGGATTTAAAGCTAACTCGTTTGTTTCGCATGCAGTTGAAGCTATATCATGTATATCACAAGTATTTGAAGATAAACCATTTGATTCCCAAGGATTTGGATCTAAGCCTTCTACTTCGCATTGATTTGGAGCTAAATCATGTGTTTCGCATGGATTTGAAGCTAACTCGTTTTTATCGCATGGATTTAAAGCTAACTCGTTTGTTTCGCATGCTATTGAAGCTAAATCTACTATATCACAAGTATTTGAAGCTAAACCATTTGTTTCGCGTGGATCCGAAAATCAGCCTTCCATTTCGGATTGATTTGAAGCTAAATCATGAGTTTCACATGGATTTGAAGCTAACTCGTTTGTTTCGCATGGATTTGAAGCTAACTCGTTTGTTTCGCATCGTTTTGAAGCTAACTCATTTGTTTCGCATGCAGTTGAAGCAAAATCATGTATATCACAAGTATTTGAAGCTAAACCATTTGATTCGCACGGATTTGAAGCTAAGCCTTCTACTTCGCATTGAGTTGAAGCTAAATCAAGTGTTTCGTTGGGATTTGTAGAAAACTCGTTTGTTTCGCATGCAGTTGAAGCTAAATCATGTATATCACTTGGATTTGAAGCTAAACCATTTGTTTCGCATGGATTCGAAGATCAACATTCTGCTTCGCATTGGTTTGAAGCTAAATCAAGTGTTTCGCTTGGATTTGAAGCTAGCTCGTTTGCTTCGCATGCAGTTGAAGCTATATCATGTATATCACAAGTATTTGAAGCTAAACCATTTGATTCCCATGGATTTGGAACTAAGCCTTCTACTTCGCATTGATTTGGAGCTAAATCATGTATTTCGCATGGATTTAAAGCTAACACTTTTGTTTCGCATGCAGTTGAAGCTAAATCATATATATCACAAGTATTTGAAGCTAAACCATTTGTTTCGCATGGATTCGAAAATCAGCCTTCTATTTCGCAATGATTTGAAGCTAAATCATGTGCTTCTCATGGATTTGAAGCTAACTTGTTTCTATCGCATGGATTTAAAGCTAACTCGTTTGTTTCGCATGCAGTTGAATCTAAATCATGTATATCACAAGTATTTGAATCTAAACAATTTGTTTCGCATGGATTCGAAAATCAGCCTTCTATTTCGCAATGATTTGAAGCTAAATCATGTGTTTCTTATGGATTTGAAGCTAACTCGTTTCTATCGCATGGATTTAAAGCTAACTCGTTTGTTTCGCATGCAGTTGAAGCTATATCATGTATATCACAAGTATTTGAAGCTAAACCATTTGATTCCCATGGATTTGGTTCTAATCCTTCTACTTCGCATTGATTTGAAGCTAAATCAACTGTTTCGTTTGGATTTGAAGCAAACACATTTGTTTCTCATGCCGTTGAAGCTATATCACTTATGTTCGCAAGTATTTGAAGCTAAATCATTCGTTTCGCATGGTGTTGAAGCTAAGCCTTCCAGTTCGCATTGATTTGATGATAAATCATGTGTTTCGCTTGGATTTCAAGCTAACTCGTTTGTTTCGCATGCAGTTGAAGCTAAATCATGTATATCACTTGGATTTGAAGCTAAACCATTTGTTTCGCATGGATTCGAAGATCAACATTCTGCTTCGCATTGATTTGAAGCTAAATCAAGTGTTTCGCTTGGATTTGAAGCTAGCTCGTTTGCTTCGCATGCAGTTGAAGCTATATCATGTATATCACAAGTATTTGAAGCTAAACCATTTGATTCCCATGGATTTGGAACTAAGCCTTCTACTTCGCATTGATTTGGAGCTAAATCATGTATTTCGCATGGATTTAAAGCTAACACTTTTGTTTCGCATGCAGTTGAAGCTAAATCATATATATCACAAGTATTTGAAGCTAAACCATTTGTTTCGCATGGATTCGAAAATCAGCCTTCTATTTCGCAATGATTTGAAGCTAAATCATGTGCTTCTCATGGATTTGAAGCTAACTTGTTTCTATCGCATGGATTTAAAGCTAACTCGTTTGTTTCGCATGCAGTTGAATCTAAATCATGTATATCACAAGTATTTGAATCTAAACAATTTGTTTCGCATGGATTCGAAAATCAGCCTTCTATTTCGCAATGATTTGAAGCTAAATCATGTGTTTCTTATGGATTTGAAGCTAACTCGTTTCTATCGCATGGATTTAAAGCTAACTCGTTTGTTTCGCATGCAGTTGAAGCTATATCATGTATATCACAAGTATTTGAAGCTAAACCATTTGATTCCCATGGATTTGGTTCTAATCCTTCTACTTCGCATTGATTTGAAGCTAAATCAACTGTTTCGTTTGGATTTGAAGCAAACACATTTGTTTCTCATGCCGTTGAAGCTATATCACTTATGTTCGCAAGTATTTGAAGCTAAATCATTCGTTTCGCATGGTGTTGAAGCTAAGCCTTCCAGTTCGCATTGATTTGATGATAAATCATGTGTTTCGCTTGGATTTCAAGCTAACTCGTTTGTTTCGCATGCAGTTGAAGCTAAATCATGTATATCACAAGTATTTGAAGGTAATCCAATTTTTTGGCATGGATTCGAAAATCAGCCTTCTATTTCGCATTGATTTGAAGCTAAATCATGTGTTTCTCATGGATTTAAAGCTAACACGTTTGTTTCGCATGCAGTTGAAGCTCAATCATGTATATCACAAGTATTTGAAGCTGAACCACTTGTTTCGCATTGGTTTTGATGCTAAACCGTCTACTTCGCATTGATTTGAAGCTAAATCAAGTGTTTCGTTTGGATTTGTAGCTAACTCGTTTGTTTCGCATGCAGTTGAAGCTAAATAATGTATATCACAAGTATTTGAAGATAATCCATTTGTTTTGCATGGATTCGAAAATCAGCCTTCTATTTCGCATTGATTTGAAGCTAAATCATGTGTTTCTCATGGATTTAAAGCTAACACGTTTGTTTCGCATGCAGTTGAAGCGCAATCATGTATATGACAAGTAATTGAAGCTAAACCATTTGTTTCGCATTGGTTTTCAAGCTAAGCCTTCTACTTCGCATTGATTTGGAGCTAAATCATGTGTTAAGCTTGGATATGAAGATCACTCGTTTGTTTTTCCAGCATTTGAAGCTATATTACTTATATCGCAAGTATTTGAGGCTGAACCATTTGTTTCGCATGAATATTAAGCTAAACCATGTGCTTTGAATGAATTTGAAACTAAATCAGGTGTTTCACATGTATTTTTCAAGCTAACTCGTTTGTTTCGCCTGTATGTGAAGCTAAATCATGTATATCACAAGTATTTGAAGCTAATCTATTTGATTCCCATGGATTTGAAGATAAGCCTTCCACTTCGCATTGATTTGAAGCTAAATCATGTTTTTCGCATGGATTTAAAGCTAACTCGTTTGTTTCGCATGCAGTTGAAGCTATATCATGTATATCACAAGTATTTGAAGATAAACCATTTGATTCCCAAGGATTTGGATCTAAGCCTTCTACTTCGCATTGATTTGGAGCTAAATCATGTGTTTCGCATTTATTTAAAGCTAACACTTTTGTTTCGCATGCAGTTGAAGCTAAATCATATATATATCATAAGTATTTGAAGCTAAACCATTTGTTCCGCATGGATTCGGAAATCAGCCTTCTATTTCGCAATGAATTGAAGCTAAATCATGTGTTTCTCATGGATTTGAAGCTAACTCGTTTTTATCGCATGGATTTAAAGCTAACTCGTTTGTTTCGCATGCTATTGAAGCTAAATCTACTATATCACAAGTATTTGATGCTAAACCATTTGTTTCGCGTGGATCCGATAATCAGCCTTCCATTTCGGATTGATTTGAAGCTAAATCATGAGTTTCGCATGGATTTGAAGCTAACTCGTTTGTTTCGCATGGATTTGAAGCTAACTCGTTTGTTTCGCATGGTTTTGAAGCTAACTCATTTGTTTCGCATGCAGTTGAAGCAAAATCATGTATATCACAAGTATTTGAAGCTAAACCATTTGATTCGCACGGATTTGAAGCTAAGCCTTCTACTTCGCATTGAGTTGAAGCTAAATCAAGTGTTTCGTTGGGATTTGTAGAAAACTCGTTTGTTTCGCATGCAGTTGAAGCTATATCATGTATATCACTTGGAATTGAAGCTAAACCATTTGTTTCGCATGGATTCGAAGATCAACATACTGCTTCGCATTGATTTGAAGCTAAATCAAGTGTTTCGCTTGGATTTGAAGCTAGCTCGTTTGTTTCGCATGCAGTTGAAGCTATATCATGTATATCACAAGTATTTGAAGCTAAACCATTTGATTCCCATGGATTTGGAACTAAGCCTTCTACTTCGCATTGATTTGGAGCTAAATCATGTATTTCGCATGGATTTTAAGCTAACACTTTTGTTTCGCATGCAGTTGAAGCTAAATCATATATATCACAAGGATTTGAAGCTAAACCATTTGTTTCGTATGGATTCGAAAATCAGCCTTCTATTTCGCAATGATTTGAAGCTAGATCATGTGTTTCTCATGGATTTGAAGCTAACTTGTTTCTATCGCATGGATTTAAAGCTAACTCGTTTGTTTCGCATGCAGTTGAAGCTAAATCATGTATATCACATGTATTTGAAGCTAAACCATTTGTTTCGCATGGATTCGAAGATCAACATTCTACTTCGCATTGATTTGAAGCTAAATCAAGTGTTTCGCTTGGATTTGAAGCTAACTCGTTTGTTTCGCATGCAGTTGAAGCTATATCATGTATATCACAAGTATTTGAAGCTAAACCATTTGATTCCCATGGATTTGGAACTAAGCCTTCTACTTCGCATTGATTTGGAGCTAAATCATGTATTTCGCAAGGATTTGAATCTAAACCATTTGTTTCGCATGGATTCGAAAATCAGCCTTCTATTTCGCAATGATTTGAAGCTAAATCATGTGTTTCTCATGGATTTGAAGCTAACTCGTTTCTATCGCATGGATTTAAAGCTAACTCGTTTGTTTCGCATGCAGTTGAAGCTAAATCATATATATCATAAGTATTTGAAGCTAAACCATTTGTTCCGCATGGATTCGAAAATCAGCCTTCTATTTCGCAATGAATTGAAGCTAAATCATGTGTTTCTCATGGATTTGAAGCTAACTCGTTTTTATCGCATGGATTTAAAGCTAACTCGTTTGTTTCGCATGCTACTGAAGCTAAATCTACTATATCACAAGTATTTGAAGCTAAACCATTTGTTTCGCGTGGATCCGAATATCAGCCTTCCATTTCGGATTGATTTGAAGCTAAATAATGAGTATCGCATGGATTTGAAGCTAACTCATTTGTTTCGAATGCAGTTGAAGCAAAATCATGTATATCACAAGTATTTGAAGCTAAACCATTTGATTCGCACGGATTTGAAGCTAAGCCTTCTACTTCGCATTGAGTTGAAGCTAAATCAAGTGTTTCGTTGGGATTTGTAGAAAACTCGTTTGTTTCGCATGCAGTTGAAGCTAAATCATCTATATCACATGTATTTGAAGCTAAACCATTTGTTTCGCATGGATTCGAAGATCAACATTCTGCTTCGCATTGATTTGAAGCTAAATCAAGTGTTTCGCTTGGATTTGAAGCTAACTCGTTTGTTTCGCATGCAGTTGAAGCTATATCATGTATATCACAAGTATTTGAAGCTAAACCATTTGATTCCCATGGATTTGGAACTAAGCCTTCTACTTCGCATTGATTTGGAGCTAAATCATGTATTTCGCATGGATTTAAAGCTAACACTTTTGTTTCGCATGCAGTTGAAGCTAAATCATATATATCACAAGGATTTGAAGCTAAACCATTTGTTTCGTATGGATTCGAAAATCAGCCTTCTATTTCGCAATGATTTGAAGCTAAATCATGTGTTTCTCATGGATTTGAAGCTAACTTGTTTCTATCGCATGGATTTAAAGCTAACTCGTTTGTTTCGCATGCAGTTGAATCTAAATCATGTATATCACAAGTATTTGAATCTAAACAATTTGTTTCCCATGGATTCGAAAATCAGCCTTCTATTTCGCAATGATTTGAAGCTAAATCATGTGTTTCTTATGGATTTGAAGCTAACTCGTTTCTATCGCATGGATTTAAAGCTAACTCGTTTGTTTCGCATGCAGTTGAAGCTATATCATGTATATCACAAGTATTTGAAGCTAAACCATTTGATTCCCATGGATTTGGTTCTAATCCTTCTACTTCACATTGATTTGAAGCTAAATCAACTGTTTCGTTTGGATTTGAAGCAAACACATTTGTTTCTCACGCATTTGAAGCTATATCACTTATTTTCGCAAGTATTTGAAGCTAAATCATTCGTTTCGCATGGTGTTGAAGCTGAGCCTTCCACTTCGCATTGATTTGATGATAAATCATGTGTTTCGCTTGGATTTCAAACTAACTCGTTTGTTTCGCATGCAGTTGAAGCTAAATCATGTATATCACAAGTATTTGAAGGTAATCCAATTTTTTGGCATGGATTCGAAAATCAGCCTTCTATTTCGCATTGATTTGAAGCTAAATCATGTGTTTCTCATGGATTTAAAGCTAACACGTTTGTTTCGCATGCAGTTGAAGCTCAATGATGTATATCACAAGTATTTGAAGCTAAATCATATGATTCCCATGGATTTGGATCTAAGCCTTCTACTTCGCATTGATTTGGAGCTAAATCATGTGTTTCGCATGGATTTAAAGCTAACACTTTTGTTTCGCATGCAGTTGAAGCTAAATCATATATATCATAAGTATTTGAAGCTAAACCATTTGTTCCGCATGGATTCGAAAATCAACCTTCTATTTCGCAATGAATTGAAGCTAAATCATGTGTTTCTCATGGATTTGAAGCTAACTCGTTTTTATCGCATGGATTTAAAGCTAACTCGTTTGTTTCGCATGCTATTGAAGCTAAATCTACTATATCACAAGTATTTGAAGCTGAACCATTTGTTTCGCGTGGATCCGAAAATCAGCCTTCCATTTCGCATTGATTTGAAGCTAAATCATGAGTTTCGCATGGTTTTTAAGCTAACTCGTTTGTTTCGCATGGATTTGAAGCTAACTCGTTTCTTTGCATGGTTTTGAAGCTAACTCATTTGTTTCGCATGCAGTTGAAGCAAAATCATGTATATCACAAGTATTTGAAGCTATACCATTTGATTCGCACGGATTTGAAGCTAAGCCTTCTACTTCGCATTGAGTTGAAGCTAAATCAAGTGTTTAGTTTGGATTTGAAGCTAACTCGTTTGTTTCGCATGCCGTTGAAGCTAAATCATGTATATCACAAGTATTTGAAGATGATCCATTTGTTTTGCATGGATTCGAAAATCAGCCTTCTATTTCGCATTGATTTGAAGCTAAATCATGTGATTCTCATGGATTTAAAGCTAACACGTATGTTTCGCATGCAGTTGAAGCGCAATCATGTATATGACAAGTAATTGAAACTAAACCATTTGTTTCGCATTGGTTTTCAAGCTAAGCCTTCTACTTCGCATTGATTTGGAGCTAAATCATGTGTTACGCTTGGATATGAAGATCACTCGTTTGTTTTTCCAGCATTTGAAGCTATATTACTTATATCGCAAGTATTTGAGGCTGAACCATTTGTTTCGCATGAATATTAAGCTAAACCATGTGCTTCGAATGAATTTGAAACTAAATCAGGTGTTTCACATGTATTTTTCAAGCTAACTCGTTTGTTTCGCCTGTATGTGAAGCTAAATCATGTATATCACAAGTATTTGAAGCTAATCTATTTGATTCCCATGGATTTGAAGATAAGCCTTCCACTTCGCATTGATTTGAAGCTAAATCATGTTTTTCGCATGGATTTAAAGCTAACTCGTTTGTTTCGCATGCAGTTGAAGCTATATCATGTATATCACAAGTATTTGAAGCTAAACCATTTGATTCCCATGGATTTGGAACTAAGCCTTCTACTTCGCATTGATTTGGAGCTAAATCATGTGTTTCGCATGGATTTAAAGCTAACACTTTTGTTTCGCATGCAGTTGAAGCTAAATCATATATATCATAAGTATTTGAAGCTAAACCATTTGTTCCGCATGGATTCGAAAATCAGCCTTCTATTTCGCAATGAATTGAAGCTAAATCATGTGTTTCTCATGGATTTGAAGCTAACTCGTTTTTATCGCATGGATTTAAAGCTATCTCGTTTGTTTCGCATGCTATTGAAGCTAAATCTACTATATCACAAGTATTTGAAGCTAAACCATTTGTTTCGCGTGGATCCGAAAATCAGCCTTCCATTTCGGATTGATTTGAAGCTAAATCATGAGTTTCGCATGGATTTGAAGCTAACTCATTTGTTTCGCATGCAGTTGAAGCAAAATCATGTATATCACAAGTATTTGAAGCTAAACCATTTGATTCGCACGGATTTGAAGCTAAGCCTTCTACTTCGTATTGAGTTGGAGCTAAATCAAGTGTTTCGTTGGGATTTGTAGAAAACTCGTTTGTTTCGCATGCAGTTGAAGCAATATCACTTACATCGCAAGTATTTGAAGCTAAATCATTTCTGTCGCATGGATTCAAAAATCAGACTTCTATTTCGCATTGATTTGAAGCTAAATCATGTGTTTCTCATGGATTTGAAGCTAACTCGTTTTTATCGCATGGATTTAAAGCTAACTCGTTTGTTTCGCATGCTATTGAAGCTAAATCTACTATATCACAAGTATTTGAAGCTGAACCATTTGTTTCGCGTGGATCCGAAAATCAGCCTTCCATTTCGCATTGATTTGAAGCTAAATCATGAGTTTCGCATGGTTTTTAAGCTAACTCGTTTGTTTCGCATGGATTTGAAGCTAACTCGTTTCTTTCGCATGGTTTTTAAGCTAACTCATTCGTTTCGCATGCAGCTGAAGCAAAATCATGTATATCACAAGTATTTGAAGCTATACCATTTGATTCGCACGGATTTGAAGCTAAGCCTTCTACTTCGCATTGAGTTGAAGCTAAATCAAGTGTTTAGTTTGGATTTGAAGCTAACTCGTTTGTTTCGCATGCCGTTGAAGCTCAATCATGTATATCACAAGTATTTGAAGCTAAACCATTTGTTTCGCATGGATTTGAAGCTAAGCCTTCTACTTCGCATTGAGTTGAAGACAAATCATGTGTTACGCTTGGATTTGAAGCTAACTCGTTTGTTTCGCATGCAGTTGAAGCAATATCACTTACATCGCAAGTATTTGAAGCTAAATCATTTCTGTCGCATGGATTCAAAAATCAGACTTCTATTTCGCATTGATTTGAAGCTAAATCATGTGTTTCTCATGGATTTGAAGCTAACTCGTTTTTATCGCATGGATTTAAAGCTAACTCGTTTGTTTCGCATGCTACTGAAGCTAAATCTACTATATCACAAGTATTTGAAGCTAAACCATTTGTTTCGCGTGGATCCGAATATCAGCCTTCCATTTCGGATTGATTTGAAGCTAAATAATGAGTATCGCATGGATTTGAAGCTAACTCATTTGTTTCGAATGCAGTTGAAGCAAAATCATGTATATCACAAGTATTTGAAGCTAAACCATTTGATTCGCACGGATTTGAAGCTAAGCCTTCTACTTCGCATTGAGTTGAAGCTAAATCAAGTGTTTCGTTGGGATTTGTAGAAAACTCGTTTGTTTCGCATGCAGTTGAAGCTAAATCATGTATATCACATGTATTTGAAGCTAAACCATTTGTTTCGCATGGATTCGAAGATCAACATTCTGCTTCGCATTGATTTGAAGCTAAATCAAGTGTTTCGCTTGGATTTGAAGCTAACTCGTTTGTTTCGCATGCAGTTGAAGCTATATCATGTATATCACAAGTATTTGAAGCTAAACCATTTGATTCCCATGGATTTGGAACTAAGCCTTCTACTTCGCATTGATTTGGAGCTAAATCATGTATTTCGCATGGATTTAAAGCTAACACTTTTGTTTCGCATGCAGTTGAAGCTAAATCATATATATCACAAGGATTTGAAGCTAAACCATTTGTTTCGTATGGATTCGAAAATCAGCCTTCTATTTCGCAATGATTTGAAGCTAAATCATGTGTTTCTCATGGATTTGAAGCTAACTTGTTTCTATCGCATGGATTTAAAGCTAACTCGTTTGTTTCGCATGCAGTTGAATCTAAATCATGTATATCACAAGTATTTGAATCTAAACAATTTGTTTCCCATGGATTCGAAAATCAGCCTTCTATTTCGCAATGATTTGAAGCTAAATCATGTGTTTCTTATGGATTTGAAGCTAACTCGTTTCTATCGCATGGATTTAAAGCTAACTCGTTTGTTTCGCATGCAGTTGAAGCTATATCATGTATATCACAAGTATTTGAAGCTAAACCATTTGATTCCCATGGATTTGGTTCTAATCCTTCTACTTCACATTGATTTGAAGCTAAATCAACTGTTTCGTTTGGATTTGAAGCAAACACATTTGTTTCTCACGCAGTTGAAGCTATATCACTTATTTTCGCAAGTATTTGAAGCTAAATCATTCGTTTCGCATGGTGTTGAAGCTGAGCCTTCCACTTCGCATTGATTTGATGATAAATCATGTGTTTCGCTTGGATTTCAAACTAACTCGTTTGTTTCGCATGCAGTTGAAGCTAAATCATGTATATTACAAGTATTTGAAGGTAATCCAATTTTTTGGCATGGATTCGAAAATCAGCCTTCTATTTCGCATTGATTTGAAGCTAAATCATGTGTTTCTCATGGATTTAAAGCTAACACGTTTGTTTCGCATGCAGTTGAAGCTCAATCAAGTATATCACAAGTATTTGAAGCTAAATCATATGATTCCCATGGATTTGGATCTAAGCCTTCTACTTCGCATTGATTTGGAGCTTAATCATGTGTTTCGCATGGATTTAAAGCTAACACTTTTGTTTCGCATGCAGTTGAAGCTAAATCATATATATCATAAGTATTTGAAGCTAAACCATTTGTTCCGCATGGATTCGAAAATCAACCTTCTATTTCGCAATGAATTGAAGCTAAATCATGTGTTTCTCATGGATTTGAAGCTAACTCGTTTTTATCGCATGGATTTAAAGCTAACTCGTTTGTTTCGCATGCTATTGAAGCTAAATCTACTATATCACAAGTATTTGAAGCTGAACCATTTGTTTCGCGTGGATCCGAAAATCAGCCTTCCATTTCGCATTGATTTGAAGCTAAATCATGAGTTTCGCATGGTTTTTAAGCTAACTCGTTTGTTTCGCATGGATTTGAAGCTAACTCGTTTCTTTGCATGGTTTTGAAGCTAACTCATTTGTTTCGCATGCAGTTGAAGCAAAATCATGTATATCACAAGTATTTGAAGCTATACCATTTGATTCGCACGGATTTGAAGCTAAGCCTTCTACTTCGCATTGAGTTGAAGCTAAATCAAGTGTTTAGTTTGGATTTGAAGCTAACTCGTTTGTTTCGCATGCCGTTGAAGCTAAATCATGTATATCACAAGTATTTGAAGCTAAACCATTTGATTCGCACGGATTTGAAGCTAAGCCTTCTACTTCGCATTGAGTTGAAGCTAAATCAAGTGTTTCGTTGGGATTTGTAGACAACTCGTTTGTTTCGCATGCAGTTGAAGCTAAATCATGTATATCACATGTATTTGAAGCTAAACCATTTGTTTCGCATGGATTCGAAGATCAACATTCTGCTTCGCATTGATTTGAAGCTAAATCAAGTGTTTCGCTTGGATTTGAAGCTAACTCGTTTGTTTCGCATGCAGTTGAAGCTATATCATGTATATCACAAGTATTTGAAGCTAAACCATTTGATTCCCATGGATTTGGAACTAAGCCTTCTACTTCGCATTGATTTGGAGCTGAATCATGTATTTCGCATGGATTTTAAGCTAACACTTTTGTTTCGCATGCAGTTGAAGCTAAATCATATATATCACAAGGATTTGAAGCTAAACCATTTGTTTCGTATGGATTCGAAAATCAGCCTTCTATTTCGCAATGATTTGAAGCTAAATCATGTGTTTCTCATGGAGTTGAAGCTAACTTGTTTCAATCGCATGGATTTAAAGCTAACTCGTTTGTTTCGCATGCAGTTGAAGCTAAATCATGTATATCACATGTATTTGAAGCTAAACCATTTGTTTCGCATGGATTCGAAGATCAACATTCTACTTCGCATTGATTTGAAGCTAAATCAAGTGTTTCGCTTGGATTTGAAGCTAACTCGTTTGTTTCGCATGCAGTTGAAGCTATATCATGTATATCACAAGTATTTGAAGCTAAACCATTTGATTCCCATGGATTTGGAACTAAGCCTTCTACTTCGCATTGATTTGGATCTAAATCATGTATTTCGCATGGATTTAAAGCTAACACTTTTGTTTCGCATGCAGTTGAAGCAAAATCATGTATATCACAAGTATTTGAAGCTAAACCATTTGATTCGCACGGATTTGAAGCTAAGCCTTCTACTTCGCATTGAGTTGAAGCTAAATCAAGTGTTTCGTTGGGATTTGTAGAAAACTCGTTTGTTTCGCATGCCGTTGAAGCTAAATCATGTATATCACAAGTATTTGAAGATAATCCATTTGTTTTGCATGGATTCGAAAATCAGCCTTCTATTTCGCATTGATTTGAAGCTAAATCATGTGTTTCGCATGGATTTGAAGATAACTCGTTTGTTTCATCTGCATTTGAAGCTATTTCATTTATATCGCAAGTATTTGAAGCTAAACCATTAGTTTCGAATGGATTTGAAGATGAGCCTTCTACTTCGCAATGATTTAAAGCTAAGTCATGTGTATCGCATGGATTTGAAGCTAACTCGTTTGTTTCGCCTGCATTTGAAGGTACATCATTGATATCGCAAGCATTTGAATCTAATTCATTCTTGTCGCATGGATTTGATGCTAAGCCTTCTACTTCGCATTGATTTGAAGTTAAATCATGTGTTTCTCTAGGATTTGAAGAT
The DNA here is from genome assembly GCF_051020955.1 of Megalopta genalis. Lineage (NCBI taxonomy): Eukaryota > Metazoa > Arthropoda > Insecta > Hymenoptera > Halictidae > Megalopta > Megalopta genalis. The sequence goes on along the minus strand of NW_027476431.1, from coordinate 114,620 downwards.
AACTCGTTTGTTTCGCATGCAGTTGAAGCTAAATCATGTTTATCAAAAGTATTTGAAGTTAAAGCATTTGTTTCGCAAGAATATGAAGCTATGAACCTAAACCATGTGATTCGCATGAATTCGAAGCTAAATCATGTGTTTCGCATGGATTTGAAGCTAACTCGTTTGTTTCGCCAGCATTTGAAGGTACATCATTTATATCGCAAGCGTTTGAATCTAATTCATTTTTGTCGCATGGATTTGAAGCTAAGCCTTCTACTTCGCATTGATTTGATGCTAAATCATGTGTTTCGCATGGATTTGAAGATAACTCGTTTGTTTCATCTGCATTTGAAGCTATTTCATTTATATCGCAAGTATTTGAAGCTAAACCATTAGTTTCGAATGGATTTGAAGATGAGCCTTCTACTTCGCAATGATTTAAAGCTAAGTCATGTGTATCGCATGGATTTGAAGCTAACTCGTTTGTTTCGCCTGCATTTGAAGGTACATCATTGATATCGCAAGCATTTGAATCTAATTCATTCTTGTCGCATGGATTTGATGCTAAGCCTTCTACTTCGCATTGATTTGAAGTTAAATCATGTGTTTCTCTAGGATTTGAAGATAACTCGTTTGTTTCGCATGCAGTTGAAGCTAAATCATGTTTATCAAAAGTATTTGAAGTTAAAGCATTTGTTTCGCAAGAATATGAAGCTATGAACCTAAACCATGTGATTCGCATGAATTCGAAGCTAAATCATGTGTTTCGCATGGATTTGAAGCTAACTCGTTTGTTTCGCCAGCATTTGAAGGTACATCATTTATATCGCAAGCGTTTGAATCTAATTCATTTTTGTCGCATGGATTTGAAGCTAAGCCTTCTACTTCGCATTGATTTGATGCTAAATCATGTGTTTCGCATGGATTTGAAGATAACTCGTTTGTTTCGTCTGCATTTGAAGCTATTTCATTTATATCGCAAGTATTTGAAGCTAAACCATTAGTTTCGAATGGATTTGAAGATGAGCCTTCTACTTCGCAATGAGTTAAAGTTAAGTCATGTGTATGGCATGGATTTCAAGCTAACTCGTTTGTTTCGCATGCAGTTGAAGCTAAATCATGTATATCACAAGTGTTTGAAGCTAAACCATTTGTTTTGCAAGGATTCGAAGATAAGCCTTCCACTTAGCATTGATTTTAAGCTAAATCATGTGCTTTGCTTGGATATGAAGCTAACTCGTTTGTTGCGCATGCAGTTGAAGCTTAATCGTGTATAATAGAGTATTTGAAACTAAATCAATCCTTTCGCATTGATTTGAAGCTAAGCCTTCAACTTCGCATTGATTTGGAGCTAAATCATGTGATTCGCTTGGATTTGAAGCTAACTCGTATGTTTCGCATGCAGTTGAAGCTAAATCATGTATATCACTAGTATTCGAAGCTAAACCATTTGTATCGCTTGGATTTGAAGCTAAGCCTTCTAATGCGCATTGATTCGAAGCTAAATCATGTGTTTTGCTTGGATTTGAAGCTAACTCGATTGTTTCGCATTCCTTCTACTTCGCATTGATTTGAAGTTTGGATTAGAAGCTAACTCGATTGTTTCGCAATGCAGTTTATGCTAAATCATGTATAAAACATGTATTTGAAGCTGAACCATTTATTTCGCATGTATTTGTAGCTAAGACTTATACATTGCATGAAATTGAACTAAATCATGTGTTTCGCTTGGATTGAAGCTAACTCGTTTGTTTCGCATGCAGCTGAAGCTAAATCATGTATATCACAAGTATTTGAAGCTATTCCATTTGATTCGAATGGATTTGAAACCAAGCCTTCTACTTCGCATTAATTTGAATCTAAATAATGTGTTTCGCTTGGATTTGAAGCTGACTCGTTTGTTTCGCATGCAGTTGAAGCTAAATCATGTATATCACAAGTAATTGAAGCTAAACCATGTGTTTCGCACGAATTTGAAGCTAAATCGTGTGTTTCGCATGGATTTGAAGCGAAATCATGTGATTCGCATGGATTTGAAGCTAACTCGTTTGCATAGCATGCAGTTGAAGCTAAATCATGTATATCACAAGTATTTGATGCTGTACCATTTGTTTCGCATGAATATTAAGCTAAACCATGTTTTCCGAATGAATTTGTAGCTAAAACATGTGTTTTGCATGGATTTGAAGCTAACTCGTTTGTTTCGCCTGCACTTGAATCTATATCACTTATGTTCGCAAGTGTTTGAATCCAAATCATTCGTTTTGCATGGATTTAAAGCTAAGCCGTCTACTTCGCATTGATTTGAAGCTAAATCATGTGATTCGCACGGATTTGAAGCTAACTCGTTTGTTTCGCCTGCATTTGAAGCTATATCACTTATGTTCGCAAGTATTTGAAGCTAAACCATTTGTTTCTCATGGATTTGAAGCTAAGCCTTCTACTTCTCATTGATTTGTATCTAAATCATGTGTTCCGCATGGATTTCAAGATAACTCGTTTGTTTCACATGCAGTTGAAGCTAAATCATGTATATCACAAGTATTTGAAGCTAAACCATTCGTGTCGCATGAATTTGAAACTAAGCCTTCTACTTCGCATTGTTTTGATGCTAAATCAAGTGTTTCGCTTGGATTTGTAGTTAACTCGTTAGTTTTGCATGCTGTTGAAGCTAAGTCATGTATATCACAAGTATTTGAAGCTAAACCATTTGATTCTCATGGATTTGGAGCTAAGCTTTCTACTTCGCATTGATTTCGAGCTAAATCAAGTGTTTCGAGTGGATTTGAAGAAAACTCGTTTGTTTCGCATGCAGTTGAAGCTAAATCATGTATATCACAAGTATTTGAAGGTAATCCATTTGTTTTGCATGGATTCGAAAATCGGCGTTCTATTTCGCATTGATTTGAAACTTAATCATGTGTTTCTCATGGATTTAAAGCTAACACGTTTGTTTCGCATGCAGTTGAAGCTCAATCATATATATCACAAGTATTCTGAAGCTTAACCATTTCTTTCGCATTGGTTTTGATGCTAAGCCTTCTACTTCGCATTGATTTGATGCAAAGTCATGTTTTACGCTTGGGTTTGAAGATCACTCGTTGGTTTCGCATGCAGTTGAAGCAAAATCATGTATATCGCAGGTATTTGAAGCTAAACCATTTGTTTCGCATAGATTCGAAGATAAGCCTTCTTCTTCACATTGATTTGAAGTTGAATCATGTGTTTCATTTGAATTTGAAACTATGAAGTCTGTTTCGCATGCAGTTGTAGCTAAATCATGTATAAAGCAAGAATTTAAAGTAAACTATTCGTTTCGCATGGATTTGAAGCTAAATCGTGTGTTTCGCATGGATATGAGTCTAACTCGTTTGTTTCGCATGGATTTGAAGCTTACTCATTTGTTTCGCATGCAGTTGAAGCATAATCATGTATATCACAAGTATTTGAAGCTAAACCATTTGTTTCGCATGGATTCGAAAATCAGCCTTCTATTTCGCATGGATTTGAAGCTAACTCGTTTGTTTCGCATGGATTTGAAGCTAACTCGTTTGTTTCGCATGGATATGAAGCTAACTCGTTTGTTTCGCATGCAGTTGAATCAAAATCATGTATATCACAAGTATTTGAAGTTAAACCATTTGTTTCTCATGGATTCGATGGTCAGCCTTCCACTTCGCATTGATTTCAAGCTAAATCGAGTGTTTCGCTTGGATTCGAATTAACTCGTTAGTTTCGCATGCTGTTGAAGCTAAGTCATGTATATCACAAGTATTTGAAGCTAAAACATTTGATTCTCATGGATTTGGAGCTAAGCCTTCTACTTCGCATTGATTTCGAGCTAAATCATGTGTTTCGCATGGATTTAAAGCTAACACGTTTGTTTCGCATGCAGTTGAAGCTAAATCATGTGTATCACAAGTATTTGAAGATAATAATCCATTTGTTTTGCATGGATTCGAAAATCAGCCTTCTATTTCGCATTGATTTGAAGCCAAATAATGTGTTTCTCATGGATTTAAAGTTAACACGTTTGTTTCGCATGCAGTAGAAGCTCAATCATGTATATCACAAGTATTTGAATCTAATCCATTTGATTCCCATGGATTTGAAGATAAGCCTTCCACTTCGCATTGATTTGAAGCTAAATCATGTGTTTCGCTTGGATTTGAAGCTAACTCGTTTATTTCGCATGCAGTTGAAGCTCAATCATGTATATCACAAGTATTTGAAGCTAAACCATTTGTTTCGCATGGATTTGAAGCTAAGCCTTCTACTTCGCATTGATTTGAAGATAAATCATGTGTCACGCTTGGATTTGAAGCTAACTCGTTTGTTTCGCATGCAGTTGAAGCTATATCACTTACATCGCAAGTATTTGAAGCTAAATCATTTGTATCGCATGGATTCGAAAATCAGCCTTCTACTTCGCATTGATCTGAAGCTAAATCATGTGTTTCGCTTGGATATGAAGCTCACTCGTTTGTTTTTCCAGCATTTGAAGCTATATCACTTATTTCGCAAGTATTTGAAGCTAAATCATTTGTGTCGCATGGATTTGATGCTAAGCCTTCTACTTCGCATTGATTTGGAGCTAAATCATGTGTGTCGCATGGATTTAAAACTAACACGTTTGTTTCGCATATAGTTGAGGCTAAATCATGTATATCAAGTATTTGAAGCTAAACCATTTGATTTCGCACGGATTCGAAAATCAGACTTCTATTTCGCATTGATTTGAAGCTAAATCGTGAGTTTCGCATGGATATGTATCTAACTTGTTTGTTTCGCATGGATTAGAAGCTTACTCATTCGTTTCGCATGCAGTTGAAGCATAATCATGTATATCACAAGTATTTGGAAGCTAAACCATTTGTTTCGCATGGATTCGAAAATCAGCCTTCTATTTCGCATTGATTTGATGCTACATCATGTGTTTCGCATGGATTTGAAGCTAAATCAAGTGTTTCGCTTGGATTTGAAGCTAACTCGTTTGTTTCGCATGCAGTTGTATCTAAATCATGTTTATCACAAGTATTTGAAGCTAAATAATTTGTGTCGCATGGATTTGATGCTAAGCCTTCTACTTCGCATTGATTTGATGCAAAGTCATGTTTACGCTTGGGTTTGAAGATCACTCGTTGGTTTCGCATGCAGTTGAAGCTAAATCATGTATCATCGCAGGTATTTGAAGCTAAACATTTGTTTCGCATAGATTCGAAGATAAGCCTTCTTCTTCGCATTGATTTGAAGCTGAATCATGTGTTTCATTTGAATTTGAAACTATGACGTCTGTTTCGCATGCAGTTGAGGCTAAATCATGTATAAAGCAAGAATTTAAAGTAAACTATTCGTTTCGCATGGATTTGAAGCTAAATCGTGTGTTTCGCATGGATTTGAAGCGAAATCATGTGATTCGCATGGATTTGAAGCTAACTCGTTTGCATCGCATGCAGTTGAAGCTAAATCATGTATATCACAAGTATTTGATGCTGTACCATTCGTTTCGCATGAATATTAAGCTAAACCATGTTTTCCGAATGAATTTGTAGCTAAAACAGGTGTTTCGCATGGATTTGAAGCTAACTCGTTTGTTTCGCCTGCACTTGAATCTATATCACTTATGTTCGCAAGTGTTTGAATCCAAATCATTCGTTTTGCATGGATTTAAAGCTAAGCCGTCTACTTCGCATTGATTTGAAGCTAAATCATGTGATTCGCATGGATTTGAAGCTAACTCGTTTGTTTCGCCTGCATTTGAAGCTATATCACTTATGTTCGCAAGTATTTGAAGCTAAACCATTTGTTTCTCATGGATTTGAAGCTAAGCCTTCTACTTACTCATTGATATTCCTGTATCTAATATCTAATCATGTTTTCCGCATGGATTTCAAGATAACTCGTTTGTTTCACATGCAGATGAAGCTAAATCATGTATATCACAAGTATTTGAACCTAACCATTCGCATCGCATGAATATGAAGCTAAGCCTTCTACTTCGCATTGTTTTGAAGCTAAATCAAGTGTTTCGTTTGGATTTGTAGCTAACTCGTTTGTTTCGCATGCAGTTGAAGCTAAATCATGTATATCACAAGTATTTGAAGATAATCCATTTGTTTTGCATGGATTCGAAAATCAGCCTTCTATTTCGCATTGATTTGAAGCTAAATCATGTGTTTCTCATGGATTTAAAGCTAACACGTTTGTTTCGCATGCAGTTGAAGCGCAATCATGTATATGACAAGCATTTGAAGCTAAACCATTTGTTTCGCATTGGTTTTGATGCTAAGCCTTCTACTTCGCATTGATTTGAAGCTAAATCATGTGTTTCGCATGGATTTAAAGCTAACACTTTTGTTTCGCATGCAGTTGAAGCTAAATCATATATATCATAAGAATTTGAAGCTAAACCATTTGTTCCGCATGGATTCGAAAATCAGCCTTCTATTTCGCAATGAATTGAAGCTAAATCATGTGTTTCTCATGGATTTGAAGCTAACTCGTTTTTATCGCATGGATTTAAAGCTAACTCGTTTGTTTCGCATGCTATTGAAGCTAAATCTACTATATCACAAGTATTTGAAGCTAAACCATTTGTTTCGCGTGGATCCGAAAATCAGCCTTCCATTTCGCATTGATTTGAAGCTAAATCATGAGTTTCGCATGGATTTGAAGCTAACTCGTTTGTTTCGCATGGTTTTGAAGCTAACTCATTTGTTTCGCATGCAGCTGAAGCTAAATCATGTATATCACAAGTATTTGAAGCTATACCATTTGATTCGAATGAATTTGAAACCAAGCCTTCTACTTCGCATTAATTTGAATCTAAATAATGTGTTTCGCTTGGATTTGAAGCTGACTCGTTTGTTTCGCATGCAGTTGAAGCTAAATCATGTATATCACAAGTATTTGAAGCGAAACCATTTGATTCACATGGATTTGGAGCTAAGCATTCCACTTCGCATTGATTTGAAACTAAATCATGTGTTTCGCTTGGATTTGATGTTAACTGGTTCGTTTCTCATGCAGTTGAAGCTAAATCATGTATATCACAAGTAATTGAAGCTAAACCATGTGTTTCGCACGAATTTCAAGCTAAATCATGTGTTTCGCATGGATTTGAGGCCAACTCGTTTGTTTCGCCTGCATTTGAAGCTATATCACTTATATCGCAATTATCTGAAGATAAATCATCTGTTTCTCATGTATTTGAAGCCAAGCCTTCTACTGCGCATTGATTCGAAGCTAAATCATGTGAATCGCATGGATTTGAATCTAGCTCGTTGGTTTCGGATGCAGTTGAAGCTATATCATGTATATCACAAGTATTTGATGCTAAACCATTTGTTTCCCTTTGATTTGAAGCTACGTCTTCTACTTCGCATTGATTTGATGTTAAATCATGTGTTTCGCTTGAATTTGAAGCTTCCTCGTTTGTTTCGCATGCTGTTGAAGATAAATCATGTATATCACAAGTATTTGAAGCTAAATCATTCGTATCGCATGGATCTGAAGCTAAGCATTCTACTTCGCATGAATTTGAAGCTAAATCATGTGTTTCGTTTGAATTTGAAACTAAGCCTTCTACTTCGCATTGATTTGAAGCTAAACAATTTGTTTCGGATGGATTCCAAGATCAGCCTTCTACTTCGCATTGATTTGAAGCTGAATCATTTGTTTCGCTTGAATTTGAAGCTAACACGTTTGTTTCCCAAGCAGTTGAAGCTAAATCGTGTGTTTCGCATGGATTTAATGAGAACTAGTTTGATTCGCATGCAGTTGAATCTATATCACTTATATTCGCAAGTATTTGAAGCTATATCTCTTATATTCGCAAGCATTGAAAGCCAAATAATTCGTATCGCATGGATTTGAAGATTAGCCTTCTACTTCGCATTGATTTGAAGTTAAATCATGTGTTTCCCTTGTGAAGATAAATCTATTGTTTCGCATGCAGCTGAAGCTAAATCATGTATATCACAAGTATATGAAGCTAAATAATTTGTGTCGCATGGATTTGATTCTAAGGCTTCTACTATGCATGGATTTGAAGCAAAATCATGTGTTTCGCTTGGATTTGAAGATAACTCGTTTGTTTGGCATGCAGTTGAAGCAGTATCACTTATATTCGCAAGTATTTGAAGCTATATCACATATATTCGGAAGTATTTGAAGCCAAATCATTCGTTTCGCACGGATTTGTAGTTATATTATGTGTTTCCCTTCGGTGAGAAGCTAAATCATTTGTTTCGCATGCAGCTGAAGCTAAATCATGTATATCATAAGTATATGAAGCAAAATAATTTGTGTCGCATGGATTTGATTCTAAGGCTTCTACTACGCATTGATTTGAAGCAAAATCATGTGTTTCGCTTGGATTTGAAGATAACTCGTTTGTTTGGCATGCAGTTGAAGCAGTATCACTCATATTCGCTAGTATTTGAAGCAAAATCATTCGGTACGCATGGATTTGAAGCTAAGCCTTCTACTTCGCATTGATTTGATACTACATCATGTGTTTCGCATGGATTTGAAGCTAAATCAAGTGTTTCGCTTGGATTTGAAGCTAACTCGTTTGTTTCGCATGCAGTTGTATCTAAATCATGTTTATCACAAGTATTTGAAGCTAAATAATTTGTGTCGCATGGATTTGATGCTAAGCCTTCTACTTCGCATTGATTTGATACAAAGTCATGTTTTACGCTTGGGTTTGAAGATCACTCGTTGGTTTCGCATGCAGTTGAAGCAAAATCATGTATATCGCAGGTATTTGAAGCTAAACCATTTGTTTCGCATAGATTCGAAGATAAGCCTTCTTCTTCGCATTGATTTGAAGCTGAATCATGTGTTTCATTTGAATTTGAAACTATGACGTCTGTTTCGCATGCAGTTGAGGCTAAATCATGTATAAAGCAAGAATTTAAAGTAAACTATTCGTTTCGCATGGATTTGAAGCTAAATCGTGTGTTTCGCATGGATTTGAAGCGAAATCATGTGATTCGCATGGATTTGAAGCTAACTCGTTTGCATCGCATGCAGTTGAAGCTAAATCATGTATATCACAAGTATTTGATGCTGTACCATTTGTTTCGCATGAATATTAAGCTAAACCATGTTTTTCGAATGAATTTGTAGCTAAAACATGTGTTTCGCATGGATTTGAAGCTAACTCGTTTGTTTCGCCTGCACTTGAATCTATATCACTTATGTTCGCAAGTGTTTGAATCCAAATCATTCGTTTTGCATGGATTTAAAGCTAAGCCGTCTACTTCGCATTGATTTGAAGCTAAATCATGTGATTCGCACGGATTTGAAGCTAACTCGTTTGTTTCGCCTGCATTTGAAGCTATATCACTTATGTTCGCAAGTATTTGAAGCTAAACCATTTGTTTCTCATGGATTTGAAGCTAAGCCTTCTACTTCTCATTGATTTGTATCTAAATCATGTGTTCCGCATGGATTTCGAGATAACTCGTTTGTTTCACATGCAGTTGAAGCTAAATCATGTATATCACAAGTATTTGAAGCTAAACCATTCGTGTCGCATGAATTTGAAGCTAAGCCTTCTACTTCGCATTGTTTTGATGCTAAATCAAGTGTTTCGCTTGGATTTGTAGTTAACTCGTTAGTTTCGCATGCTGTTGAAGATAAGTCATGTATATCACAAGTATTTGAAGCTAAACCATTTGATTCTCATGGATTTGGAGCTAAGCTTTCTACTTCGCATTGATTTCGAGCTAAATCAAGTGTTTCGTGTGGATTTGAAGAAAACTCGTTTGTTTCGCATGCAGTTGAAGCTAAATCATGTATATCACAAGTATTTGAAGGTAATCCATTTGTTTTGCATGGATTCGAAAATCGGCGTCCTATTTCGCATTGATTTGAAACTTAATCATGTGTTTCTCATGGATTTAAAGCTAACACGTTTGTTTCGCATGCAGTTGAAGCTCAATCATATATATCACAAGTATTCTGAAGCTTAACCATTTCTTTCGCATTGGTTTTGATGCTAAGCCTTCTACTTCGCATTGATTTGAAGTTAAATCATGTGTTTCCCTTGGGTTTGAAGCTAAATCTATTGTTTCGCATGCATCTGAAGCTAAATCATGTATATCACAAGTATATGAAGCAAAATAATTTGTGTCGCATGGATTTGATGCTAAGCCTTCTACTTCGCATTGATTTGAAGCTAAATCAAGTGTTTCGCTTGGATATGAAGCTCACTCGTTTGTTTTTCCAGCATTCGAAGCTATATCACTTATATCGCAAGTATTTGAAGCTAAATCATTTGTGTCGCATGGATTTGATGCTAAGCCTTCTACTTCGCATTGATTTGATGCTACATCATGTGTTTCGCATGGATTTGAAGCTAAATCAAGTGTTTCGCTTGGATTTGAAGCTAACTCGTTTGCTTCGCATGCAGTTGTATCTAAATCATGTTTATCACAAGTATTTGAAGCTAAATAATTTGTGTCGCATGGATTTGATGCTAAGCCTTCTACTTCGCATTGATTTGATGCAAAGTCATGTTTTACGCTTGGGTTTGAAGATCACTCGTTGGTTTCGCATGCAGTTGAAGCAAAATCATGTATATCGCAGGTATTTGAAGCTAAACCATTTGTTTCGCATAGATTCGAAGATAAGCCTTCTTCTTCACATTGATTTGAAGTTGAATCATGTGTTTCATTTGAATTTGAAACTATGAAGTCTGTTTCGCATGCAGTTGTAGCTAAATCATGTATAAAGCAAGAATTTAAAGTAAACTATTCGTTTCGCATGGATTTGAAGCTAAATCCTGTGTTTCGCATGGATATGAGTCTAACTCGTTTGTTTCGCATGGATTTGAAGCTTACTCATTTGTTTCGCATGCAGTTGAAGCATAATCATGTATATCACAAGTATTTGAAGCTAAACCATTTGTTTCGCATGGATTCGAAAATCAGCCTTCTATTTCGCATGGATTTGAAGCTAACTCGTTTGTTTCGCATGGATTTGAAGCTAACTCGTTTGTTTCGCATGGATATGAAGCTAACTCGTTTGTTTCGCATGCAGTTGAATCAAAATCATGTATATCACAAGTATTTGAAGTTAAACCATTTGTTTCTCATGGATTCGATGGTCAGCCTTCCACTTCGCATTGATTTCAAGCTAAATCAAGTGTTTCGCTTGGATTCGAATTAACTCGTTAGTTTCGCATGCTGTTGAAGCTAAGTCATGTATATCACAAGTATTTGAAGCTAAAACATTTGATTCTCATGGATTTGGAGCTAAGCCTTCTACTTCGCATTGATTTCGAGCTAAATCATGTGTTTCGCATGGATTTAAAGCTAACACGTTTCTTTCGCATGCAGTTGAAGCTAAATCATGTGTATCACAAGTATTTGAAGATAATCCATTTGTTTTGCATGGATTCGAAAATCAGCCTTCTATTTCGCATTGATTTGAAGCCAAATAATGTGTTTCTCATGGATTTAAAGTTAACACGTTTGTTTCGCATGCAGTAGAAGCTCAATCATGTATATCACAAGTATTTGAATCTAATCCATTTGATTCCCATGGATTTGAAGATAAGCCTTCCACTTCGCATTGATTTGAAGCTAAATCATGTGTTTCGCTTGGATTTGAAGCTAACTCGTTTATTTCGCATGCAGTTGAAGCTCAATCATGTATATCACAAGTATTTGAAGCTAAACCATTTGTTTCGCATGGATTTGAAGCTAAGCCTTCTACTTCGCATTGATTTAAAGATAAATCATGTGTCACGCTTGGATTTGAAGCTAACTCGTTTGTTTCGCATGCAGTTGAAGCTATATCACTTACATCGCAAGTATTTGAAGCTAAATCATTTGTATCGCATGGATTCGAAAATCAGCCTTCTACTTCGCATTGATCTGAAGCTAAATCATGTGTTTCGCTTGGATATGAAGCTCACTCGTTTGTTTTTCCAGCATTTGAAGCTATATCACTTATATCGCAATTATTTGAAGATAAATCATTTGTTTCTCATGTATTTGAAGCTAAGCCGTCTATTTCGCATTGATTTGAAGCTAAATCATGTGTTTCGCATGGATTTGAAGCTAACTCATTTGTTTCGCCTGCATTTGAGGTTAAATCACATATATCACAATTATTTGAAGCTAAACCATTTGATTCGCACGGATTCGAAAATCAGACTTCTATTTCGCATTGATTTGAAGCTAAATCGTGAGTTTCGCATGGATATGAATCTAACTTGTTTGTTTCGCATGGATTTGAAGCTTACTCATTCGTTTCGCATGCAGTTGAAGCATAATCATGTATATCACAAGTATTTGAAGCTAAACCATTTGTTTCGCATGGATTCGAAAATCAGCCTTCTATTTCGCATTGATTTGATGCTACATCATGTGTTTCGCATGGATTTGAAGCTAAATCATGTGTTTCGCTTGGATTTGAAGCTAACTCGTTTGTTTCGCATGCAGTTGTATCTAAATCATGTTTATCACAAGTATTTGAAGCTAAATAATTTGTGTCGCATGGATTTGATGCTAAGCCTTCTACTTCGCATTGATTTGATGCAAAGTCATGTTTTACGCTTGGGTTTGAAGATCACTCGTTGGTTTCGCATGCAGTTGAAGCTAAATCATGTATATCGCAGGTATTTGAAGCTAAACCATTTGTTTCGCATAGATTCGAAGATAAGCCTTCTTCTTCGCATTGATTTGAAGCTGAATCATGTGTTTCATTTGAATTTGAAACTATGACGTCTGTTTCGCATGCAGTTGAGGCTAAATCATGTATAAAGCAAGAATTTAAAGTAAACTATTCGTTTCGCATGGATTTGAAGCTAAATCGTCTGTTTCGCATGGATTTGAAGCGAAATCATGTGATTCGCATGGATTTGAAGCTAACTCGTTTGCATCGCATGCAGTTGAAGCTAAATCATGTATATCACAAGTATTTGATGCTGTACCATTTGTTTCGCATGAATATTAAGCTAAACCATGTTTTCCGAATGAATTTGTAGCTAAAACATGTGTTTCGCATGGATTTGAAGCTAACTCGTTTGTTTCGCCTGCACTTGAATCTATATCACTTATGTTCGCAAGTGTTTGAATCCAAATCATTCGTTTTGCATGGATTTAAAGCTAAGCCGTCTACTTCGCATTGATTTGAAGCTAAATCATTTGATTCGCACGGATTTGATGCTAACTCGTTTGTTTCGCCTGCATTTGAAGCTATATCACTTATGTTCGCAAGTATTTGAAGCTAAACCATTTGTTTCTCATGGATTTGAAGCTAAGCCTTCTACTTCTCATTGATTTGTATCTAAATCATGTGTTCCGCATGGATTTCAAGATAATTCGTTTGTTTCACATGCAGTTGAAGCTAAATCATGTATATCACAAGTATTTGAAGCTAAACCATTCGTGTCGCATGAATTTGAAGCTAAGCCTTCTACTTCGCATTGTTTTGATGCTAAATCAAGTGTTTCGCTTGGATTTGTAGTTAACTCGTTAGTTTCGCATGCTGTTGAAGCTAAGTCATGTATATCACAAGTATTTGAAGCTAAACCATTTGATTCTCATGGATTTGGAGCTAAGCTTTCTACTTCGCATTGATTTCGAGCTAAATCAAGTGTTTCGTGTGGATTTGAAGAAAACTCGTTTGTTTCGCATGCAGTTGAAGCTAAATCATGTATATCACAAGTATTTGAAGGTAATCCATTTGTTTTGCATGGATTCGAAAATCGGCGTTCTATTTCGCATTGATTTGAAACTTAATCATGTGTTTCTCATGGATTTAAAGCTAACACGTTTGTTTCGCATGCAGTTGAAGCTCAATCATATATATCACAAGTATTCTGAAGCTTAACCATTTCTTTCGCATTGGTTTTGATGCTAAGCCTTCTACTTCGCATTGATTTGAAGTTAAATCATGTGTTTCCCTTGGGTTTGAAGCTAAATCTATTGTTTCGCATGCATCTGAAGCTAAATCATGTATATCACAAGTATATGAAGCAAAATAATTTGTGTCGCATGGATTTGATGCTAAGCCTTCTACTTCGCATTGATTTGAAGCTAAATCAAGTGTTTCGCTTGGATATGAAGCTCACTCGTTTGTTTTTCCAGCATTCGAAGCTATATCACTTATATCGCAAGTATTTGAAGCTAAATCATTTGTGTCGCATGGATTTGATGCTAAGCCTTCTACTTCGCATTGATTTGATGCTACATCATGTGTTTCGCATGGATTTGAAGCTAAATCAAGTGTTTCGCTTGGATTTCAAGCTAACTCGTTTGCTTCGCATGCAGTTGTATCTAAATCATGTTTATCACAAGTATTTGATGCTAAATAATTTGTGTCGCATGGATTTGATGCTAAGCCTTCTACTTCGCATTGATTTGATGCAAAGTCATGTTTTACGCTTGGGTTTGAAGATCACTCGTTGGTTTCGCATGCAGTTGAAGCAAAATCATGTATATCGCAGGTATTTGAAGCTAAACCATTTGTTTCGCATAGATTCGAAGATAAGCCTTCTTCTTCACATTGATTTGAAGTTGAATCATGTGTTTCATTTGAATTTGAAACTATGAAGTCTGTTTCGCATGCAGTTGTAGCTAAATCATGTATAAAGCAAGAATTTAAAGTAAACTATTCGTTTCGCATGGATTTGAAGCTAAATCGTGTGTTTCGCATGGATATGAGTCTAACTCGTTTGTTTCGCATGGATTTGAAGCTTACTCATTTGTTTCGCATGCAGTTGAAGCATAATCATGTATATCACAAGTATTTGAAGCTAAACCATTTGTTTCGCATGGATTCGAAAATCAGCCTTCTATTTCGCATGGATTTGAAGCTAACTCGTTTGTTTCGCATGGATTTGAAGCTAACTCGTTTGTTTCGCATGGATATGAAGCTAACTCGTTTGTTTCGCATGCAGTTGAATCAAAATCATGTATATCACAAGTATTTGAAGTTAAACCATTTGTTCCTCATGGATTCGATGGTCAGCCTTCCACTTCGCATTGATTTCAAGCTAAATCAAGTGTTTCGCTTGGATTCGAATTAACTCGTTAGTTTCGCATGCTGTTGAAGCTAAGTCATGTATATCACAAGTATTTGAAGCTAAAACATTTGATTCTCATGGATTTGGAGCTAAGCCTTCTACTTCGCATTGATTTCGAGCTAAATCATGTGTTTCGCATGGATTTAAAGCTAACACGTTTGTTTCGCATGCAGTTGAAGCTAAATCATGTGTATCACAAGTATTTGAAGATAATCCATTTGTTTTGCATGGATTCGAAAATCAGCCTTCTATTTCGCATTGATTTGAAGCCAAATAATGTGTTTCTCATGGATTTAAAGTTAACACGTTTGTTTCGCATGCAGTAGAAGCTCAATCATGTATATCACAAGTATTTGAATCTAATCCATTTGATTCCCATGGATTTGAAGATAAGACTTCCACTTCGCATTGATTTGAAGCTAAATCATGTGTTTCGCTTGGATTTGATGCTAACTCGTTTATTTCGCATGCAGTTGAAGCTCAATCATGTATATCACAAGTATTTGAAGCTAAACGATTTGTTTCGCATGGATTTGAAGCTAAGCCTTCTACTTCGCATTGATTTGAAGATAAATCATGTGTCACGCTTGGATTTGAAGCTAACTCGTTTGTTTCGCATGCAGTTGAAGCTATATCACTTACATCGCAAGTATTTGAAGCTAAATCATTTGTATCGCATGGATTCGAAAATCAGCCTTCTACTTCGCATTGATCTGAAGCTAAATCATGTGTTTCGCTTGGATATGAAGCTCACTCGTTTGTTTTTCCAGCATTTGAAGCTATATCACTTATATCGCAATTATTTGAAGATAAATCATTTGTTTCTTATGTATTTGAAGCTAAGCCGTCTATTTCGCATTGATTTGAAGCTAAATCATGTGTTTCGCATGGATTTGAAGCTAACTCATTTGTTTCGCCTGCATTTGAGGTTAAATCACATATATCACAATTATTTGAAGCTAAACCATTTGATTCGCACGGATTCGAAAATCAGACTTCTATTTCGCATTGATTTGAAGCTAAATCGTGAGTTTCGCATGGATATGAATCTAACTTGTTTGTTTCGCATGGATTTGAAGCTTACTCATTCGTTTCGCATGCAGTTGAAGCATAATCATGTATATCACAAGTATTTGAAGCTAAACCATTTGTTTCGCATGGATTCGAAAATCAGCCTTCTATTTCGCATTGATTTGATGCTACATCATGTGTTTCGCATGGATTTGAAGCTAAATCATGTGTTTCGCTTGGATTTGAAGCTAACTCGTTTGTTTCGCATGCAGTTGTATCTAAATCATGTTTATCACAAGTATTTGAAGCTAAATAATTTGTGTCGCATGGATTTGATGCTAAGCCTTCTACTTCGCATTGATTTGAATCTGAATCATGTGTTTCATTTGAATTTGAAACTATGACGTCTGTTTCGCATGCAGTTGAGGCTAAATCATGTATAAAGCAAGAATTTAAAGTAAACTATTCGTTTCGCATGGATTTGAAGCTAAATCGTCTGTTTCGCATGGATTTGAAGCGAAATCATGTGATTCGCATGGATTTGAAGCTAACTCGTTTGCATCGCATGCAGTTGAAGCTAAATCATGTATATCACAAGTATTTGATGCTGTACCATTTGTTTCGCATGAATATTAAGCTAAACCATGTTTTCCGAATGAATTTGTAGCTGAAACATGTGTTTCGCATGGATTTGAAGCTAACTCGTTTGTTTCGCCTGCACTTGAATCTATATCACTTATGTTCGCAAGTGTTTGAATCCAAATCATTCGTTTTGCATGGATTTAAAGCTAAGCCGTCTACTTCGCATTGATTTGAAGCTAAATCATGTGATTCGCATGGATTTGAAGCTAACTCGTTTGTTTCGCCTGCATTTGAAGCTATATCACTTATGTTCGCAAGTATTTGAAGCTAAACCATTTGTTTCGCATGGATTTGAAGCTAAGCCTTCTACTTCGCATTGATTTGAAGATAAATCATGTGTCACGCTTGGATTTGAAGCTAACTCGTTTGTTTCGCATGCAGTTGAAGCTATATCACTTACATCGCAAGTATTTGAAGCTAAATCATTTGTATCGCATGGATTCGAAAATCAGCCTTCTACTTCGCATTGATCTGAAGCTAAATCATGTGTTTCGCTTGGATATGAAGCTCACTCGTTTGTTTTTCCAGCATTTGAAGCTATATCACTTATATCGCAAGTATTTGAAGCTAAATCATTTGTGTCGCATGGATTTGATGCTAAGCCTTCTACTTCGCATTGATTTGGAGCTAAATCATGTGTGTCGCATGGATTTAAAGCGAACACGTTTGTTTCGCATATAGTTGAGGCTAAATCATGTATATCACAAGTATTTGAAGCTAAACCATTTGATTCGCACGGATTCGAAAATCAGACTTCTATTTCGCATTGATTTGAAGCTAAATCGTGAGTTTCGCATGGATATGAATCTAACTTGTTTGTTTCGCATGGATTTGAAGCTTACTCATTCGTTTCGCATGCAGTTGAAGCATAATCACGTATATCACAAGTATTTGAAGCTAAACCATTTGTTTCGCATGGATTCGAAAATCAGCCTTATATTTCGCATTGATTTGATGCTACATCATGTGTTTCGCATGGATTTGAAGCTAACTCGTTTGTTTCGCATGCAGTTGTATCTAAATCATGTTTATCACAAGTATTTGAAGCTAAATAATTTGTGTCGCATGGATTTGATGCTAAGCCTTCTACTTCGCATTGATTTGATGCAAAGTCATGTTTTACGCTTGGGTTTGAAGATCACTCGTTGGTTTCGCATGCAGTTGAAGCTAAATCATGTATATCGCAGGTATTTGAAGCTAAACCATTTGTTTCGCATAGATTCGAAGATAAGCCTTCTTCTTCGCATTGATTTGAAGCTGAATCATGTGTTTCATTTGAATTTGAAACTATGACGTCTGTTTCGCATGCAGTTGAGGCTAAATCATGTATAAAGCAAGAATTTAAAGTAAACTATTCGTTTCGCATGGATTTGAAGCTAAGCCTTCTACTTCGCATTGATTTGAAGATAAATCATGTGTCACGCTTGGATTTGAAGCTAACTCGTTTGTTTCGCATGCAGTTGAAGCTATATCACTTACATCGCAAGTATTTGAAGCTAAATCATTTGTATCGCATGGATTCGAAAATCAGCCTTCTACTTCGCATTGATCTGAAGCTAAATCATGTGTTTCGCTTGGATATGAAGCTCACTCGTTTGTTTTTCCAGCATTTGAAGCTATATCACTTATATCGCAAGTATTTGAAGCTAAATCATTTGTGTCGCATGGATTTGATGCTAAGCCTTCTACTTCGCATTGATTTGGAGCTAAATCATGTGTGTCGCATGGATTTAAAGCTAACACGTTTGTTTCGCATATAGTTGAGGCTAAATCATGTATATCACAAGTATTTGAAGCTAAACCATTTGATTCGCACGGATTCGAAAATCAGACTTCTATTTCGCATTGATTTGAAGCTAAATCGTGAGTTTCGCATGGATATGAATCTAACTTGTTTGTTTCGCATGGATTTGAAGCTTACTCATTCGTTTCGCATGCAGTTGAAGCATAATCATGTATATCACAAGTATTTGAAGCTAAACCATTTGTTTCGCATGGATTCGAAAATCAGCCTTATATTTCGCATTGATTTGATGCTACATCATGTGTTTCGCATGGATTTGAAGCTAAATCAAGTGTTTCGCTTGGATTTGAAGCTAACTCGTTTGTTTCGCATGCAGTTGTATCTAAATCATGTTTATCACAAGTATTTGAAGCTAAATAATTTGTGTCGCATGGATTTGATGCTAAGCCTTCTACTTCGCATTGATTTGATGCAAAGTCATGTTTTACGCTTGGGTTTGAAGATCACTCGTTGGTTTCGCATGCAGTTGAAGCTAAATCATGTATATCGCAGGTATTTGAAGCTAAACCATTTGTTTCGCATAGATTCGAAGATAAGCCTTCTTCTTCGCATTGATTTGAAGCTGAATCATGTGTTTCATTTGAATTTGAAACTATGACGTCTGTTTCGCATGCAGTTGAGGCTAAATCATGTATAAAGCAAGAATTTAAAGTAAACTATTCGTTTCGCATGGATTTGAAGCTAAATCGTCTGTTTCGCATGGATTTGAAGCTAGCTCGTTTGTTTCGCCTGCACTTGAATCTATATCACTTATGTTCGCAAGTGTTTGAATCCAAATCATTCGTTTTGCATGGATTTAAAGCTAAGCCGTCTACTTCGCATTGATTTGGAGCTAAACCATGTGTTTCGCATGGATTTAAAGCTAACACGATTGTTTCGCATGCAGTTCAAGCTAAATCATGTATATCACAAGTATTTGAAACTAATCCATTTGATTCGCATGGATTTGAAGCTAGACGTTCTACTTCGCATTGATTTCAAACTAAATCATGTGTATCGCTTGGATTGGAAGATAACTCGTTTGTTTCGCATGCAGTAGAAGCTATATCACTTATATTCGCAAGTATATGAAGTTAAATCAGTTGTGTCGTATGGATTTGATGCTAAACCTTCTACTTCGCATTGATTTAAATCTAAATCGTGCGTATGGTATGGATTTGAAGCTAACTCGTTTGTTTCGCCTGCATTTGAAGTTAAATCATGTATATCACAAGTATTTGAAGCTAAACCATTTGTTTCGCATGTATTTGAAGATAAGCCTCCTACTTCGCATTGATTTGATGCTAAATCGTGTGTTTCGCATGGATTTCAAGATAACTCGTTTCTTTCGAATGCAGATGAATCTAAATCACGTATATCACAAGTATCTGAAGCTAAACAATTTGTTTCGCATGGATTTAAAGCTATGCCTTCAAGTTCGCATTGATTTGAAGCTAAGTCATGTGTATCGCTTGAATTTGAAGCTAACTCGTTTGTTTCGCATGCATTTGAAGCTAAATTATGTATATCACAAGTATTTTAAGCTAAACCATTTGATTCGCATGGATTTGAAAATAAGCCTTCTACTTCGTACTGATTTGAAGCTAAATCATGTGTTTCGTTTGAATTTGAAACTAAGCCTTCTACTTCGCATTGATTTGAAGCTAAATCGTGTGTTTCGCATGGGTTTGAAGCTAATTCATGTATATCACAAGTATTTGAAGATGAACCATATGTTTTGCGTGAATATTAAGCTAAACCATGTGTTTTCAACGTATTTGAAGCTTAATTATGTGTTTCGCTTGCATTTGAAGCTAACTCTTTTGTTTCGCCTGCATTTGAAGCTAAGTTATGTATAGCACAAGTATTTGAAGCTAAACCATTTGTTTCGCATGGATTTGAAGATAAGCCTACTACTTCGCATTGATTTGAACTTAACTCGATTGTCTCGCCTGCATTTGAAGCTATATTACTTATATCGCACTTATCTGAAGATAAATCATTTGTTTCTCATGTATTTCAAGCTAAGCCTTCCACTTCGCATTGATTTGAACCTAAATAATGTGTTTCGCTTGGATTTAAAGCTATGCCTTCAAGTTCGCATTGATTTGAAGCTAAGTCATGTGTATTGCTTGAATTTGAAGCTAGCTCGTTTGTTTCGCATGCATTTGAAGTTAAATCATGTATATCACAAGTATTTGAAGCTAAACCATTTGTTTCGCATGTATTTGAAGATAAGCCTCCTACTTCGCATTGATTTGATGCTAAATCGTGTGTTTCGCATGGATTTCAAGATAACTCGTTTCTTTCGAATGCAGATGAAGCTAAATCACGTATATCACAAGTATTTGAAACTAAACAATTTGTTTCGCATGGATTTAAAGCTATGCCTTCAAGTTCGCATTGATTTGAAGCTAAGTCATGTGTATCGCTTGAATTTGAAGCTAACTCGTTTGTTTCGCATGCATTTGAAGCTAAATTATATATATCATAAGTACTTTATGCTAAACCATTTGATTCGCATGGATTTGAAAATAAGCCTTCTACTTCGTACTGATTTGAAGCTAAATCATGTGTTTCGTTTGAATTTGAAACTAAGCCTTCTACTTCGCATTGATTTGAAGCTAAATCGGGTGTTTCGCATGGGTTTGAAGCTAATTCATGTATATCACAAGTATTTGAAGATGAACCATATGTTTTGCGTGAATATTAAGCTAAACCATCTGTTTTCAACGTATTTGAAGCTTAATTATGTGTTTCGCTTGCATCTGAAGCTAACTCTTTTGCTTCGCCTGCATTTGAAGATAAGTTATGTATAGCACAAGTATTTGAAGCTAAACCATTTGTTTCGCATGGATTTGAAGATAAGCCTACTACTTCGCATTGATTTGAACTTAACTCGATTGTTTCGCCTGCATTTGAAGCTATATTACTTATATCGCAATCATCTGAAGATAAATCATTTGTTTCTCATGTATTTGAAGCTAAGCCTTCCACTTCGCATTGATTTGAACCTAAATAATGTGTTTCGCTTGGATTTGAAGGTAAAGCGCTTGTTTCGCATGCATCTGAAGCTAAATTATGTATATCACAAGTATTTTAAGCTAAACCATTTGATTCGCATGGATTTGAAATTAAGCCGTCTTCTTCGTACTGATTTGAAGCTAAATCATGTGTTTCGTTTGAATAAGAAACTAAGCCTTCTACTTCGCATTGATTTGAAGCTAATTCGTTTGTTTCGCATGCAGTTGAAGCTAAATCATGTAAATCACAAGTATTTGAAGCTAAACCATTCGCTTCGCATGGATTTGAAGCAAAGCCTTCAACTTCGCCTTCATTTGAATATAAATCATGTGTTTCGCTTGGATTTGCAGCTAACACGTTTGTTTCGCATGCAGTTGATGCTAAAACATGTACATCACAAGTATCTGAATCTAATTCATCTGTTTCGCAAGAATAGGAAGCTATGAAGCTAATCCACGTGATTCGCATGAATTTGAAACTAAATCATGTGTTTCGCATGGATTTGAAGCTGTATCACTTATATCGCAATTATGTGAAAATAAATCATTTGTGTCTCATGTGTTTGAAGCTAAGCCTTCTACTTCGCATTGATTCGAAGCTAAATCATGTGAATCGCATGGATTTGAAGCTAACTCGTTTGTTTCGCATGCAGTTGAAGCTAAATCATGTTTATCAAAAGTATTTGAAGCTAAAGCATTTGTTTCGCATGGATTTGAAGCTAAGCCTTCTACTTGACATAGATTTGAATTTAAATCATGTGTTTCTCTTGGATTTGAAGCTAACTTGTTTGTTTCGCAAGCAGTTGAAGCTAAATCATGTTTATCACAAGTATCTGAATATAAACCATTCGTTTCGCAAGAATATGAAGCTATGAAGCTAAACCATGTGTTTCGCATGAATTTGAAGCTAAATGATGTGTTTCGCCTGCATTTGAAGATAAATCATGTATATCACAAGTATTTGAATCTAAACCATTTGTTTCGCATTGATTTGAAGATAAGCTTTCTACTTTGCATTGATTTGAAGCTAACTCGATTGTTTCGCCTGCATTTGCAGCTACATCACATATATCGCAATTATCTGATGATAAATCATATGTTTCTCATGTATTTGAACATGAGCCTTGTACTTCGCATTGATTTGAAGTTAAATCATGTGTTTCGCATGGATTTGAAGCTAACGCGTCTTTTTCGCCTGTATTTGAAGATAAATCATGTATATCACAAGTATTTGAAGCTAAACCATTCGCTTCGCATGGATTTGAAGCAAAGCCTTCTACTTCGCATTGATTTAAATCTAAATCGTGTGTATGGCATGGATTTGCAGCTAACTCGTTTGTTTCGCCTGCATTTGAAGTTAAATCATGTACATCACAAGTATTTGAAGCTCAACAATTCGCTTCGCATGGATTTGAGGCAAAGACTTCAACTTAGCATTGATTTGATGCTAAATCATATGTTTCGCATGGATTTGAAACTAACTCGTTTGTTTCGTCTTCATTTGAAGCTGTTTCATTTATATCGCAAGTATTTGAAGCTAAACCATTTGTTTCGGATGGATTTGAAGATAAGCCTTCTACTTCGCATTGATTTAAATCTAAATCGTGTGTATGGCATGGATATGAAGCTAACTCTTCTGTTTCGACTGCATTTGAAGATAAGTCATGTATATCACAAGAATTTGAAGCTCAACCGTTTGATTCGCATGGATTTGAAGCTAAGCCTTCTACTTCGCATTGATTGGAAGTTAAGTCATGTGTTTCTCTTGGATTTGAAGCTAACTTGTTTGTTTCGCATGCAGTTGAAGCTAAATCATGTTTATCACAAGTATCTGAATCTAACAAATCGGTTTCGCAAGAATATGAAGCTATGAAGCTAAACCATGTGTTTCGCATGAATTTGAAGCTAAACGACGTGTTTAGCATGGATTTGAAGCTAACTCTTTTGTTTCGTTTGCATTTGAAGATAAATCATGTATATCACAAGTATTTGAAGCTAAACCGTTTGATTCGCATGGATTTGAAGCTAAGCCTTCTACTTCGCATTGATTTGCAGCTAAATCATATGTAGCGCATGGATTTGAAGCTAACACGTTTGTTTCGCCAGCATTTGAAGCTAAATCATGTATATCACAAGTATTTGAAGATAAACCATTTTTTTCGCATGGTTTTGAAGATAAGCCACCTACTTCGCATTGATTTGATGCTAAATCATGTGTTTTGCTTGGATTTCAAGATAACTCGTTTCCTTCGCATGCAGATGAAGCTAAATCGTGTATATCACAAGTATCTGAAGCTAAACAATTTGTTTCGCATGGATTTAAAGCTATGCCTTCAAGTTCGCATTGATTTGAAGCTAAGTCATGTGTATCGCTTGAATTTGAAGCTAACTCGTTTGTTTCGCATGCATTTGAAGCTAAATTATGTATATCACAAGTATTTTAAGC
Source organism: Megalopta genalis (assembly GCF_051020955.1). Classification (NCBI taxonomy): domain Eukaryota; kingdom Metazoa; phylum Arthropoda; class Insecta; order Hymenoptera; family Halictidae; genus Megalopta; species Megalopta genalis. The sequence goes on along the minus strand of NW_027476431.1, from coordinate 90,684 downwards.
TAAACCATTTGATTCGCATGTTTTTGAAAATGAGCCTTCTACTTCGTACTGATTTGAAGCTAAATCATGTGTTTCGTTTGAATTTGAAACTAAGCCTTCTACTTCGCATTGATTTGAAGCTAAATCGTGTGTTTCGCATGGGTTTGAAGCTAATTCATGTATATCACAAGTATTTGAAGATAAACCATATGTTTTGCGTGAATATTAAGCTAAACCATGTGTTTTCAACGTATTTGAAGCTTAATTATGTGTTTCGCTTGCATTTGAAGCTAACTCTTTTGTTTCGCCTGCATTTGAAGCTAAGTTATGTATAGCACAAGTATTTGAAGCTAAACCATTTGTTTCGCATGGATTTGAAGATAAGCCTACTACTTCGCATTGATTTGAACTTAACTCGATTGTTTCGCCTGCATTTGAAGCTATATTACTTATATCGCAATCATCTGAAGATAAATCATTTGTTTCTCATGTATTTGAAGCTAAGCCTTCCACTTCGCATTGATTTGAACCTAAATAATGTGTTTCGCTTGGATTTGAAGGTAAAGCGCTTGTTTCGCATGCATTTGAAGCTAAATTATGTATATCACAAGTATTTTAAGCTAAACCATTTGATTCGCATGGATTTGAAAATAAGCCTTCTACTTCGTACTGATTTGAAGCTAAATCATGTGTTTCGTTTGAATTTGAAACTAAGCCTTCTACTTCGCATTGATTTGAAGCTAAATCGTGTGCTTCGCATGGGTTTGAAGCTAATTCATGTATATCACAAGTATTTGAAGATGAACCATATGTTTTGCGTGAATATTAAGCTAAACCATGTGTTTTCAACGTATTTGAAGCTTAATTATGTGTTTCGCTTGCATCTGAAGCTAACTCTTTTGTTTCGCCTGCATTTGAAGATAAGTTATGTATAGCACAAGTATTTGAAGCTAAACCATTTGTTTTGCATGGATTTGAAGATAAGCCTACTACTTCGCATTGATTTGAACTTAACTCGATTGTTTCGCCCGCATTTGAAGCTATATTACTTATATCGCAATTATCTGACGATAAATCATTTGTTTCTCATGTATTTGAAGCTAAGCCTTCCACTTCGCATTGATTTAAATCTAAATCGTGTGTATGGCATGGATATGAAGCTAACTCTTCTGTTTCGCCTGCATTTGAAGATAAGTCATGTATATCACAAGTATTTGAAGCTCAACCGTTTGATTCGCATGGATTTGAAGCTAAGCCTTCAACTTCGCCTTCATTTGAATATAAATCATGTGTTTCGCTTGGATTTGCAGCTAACACGTTTGTTTCGCATGCAGTTGATGCTAAAACATGTACATCACAAGTATCTGAATCTAATTCATCTGTTTCGCAAGAATAGGAAGCTATGAAGCTAATCCACGTGATTCGCATGAATTTGAAACTAAATCATGTGTTTCGCATGGATTTGAAGCTGTATCACTTATATCGCAATTGTGTGAAAATAAATCATTTGTGTCTCATGTGTTTGAAGCTAAGCCTTCTACTTCGCATTGATTCGAAGCTAAATCATGTGAATCGCATGGATTTGAAGCTAACTCGTTTGTTTCGCATGCAGTTGAAGCTAAATCATGTTTATCAAAAGTATTTGAAGCTAAAGCATTTGTTTCGCATGGATTTGAAGCTAAGCCTTCTACTTGACATAGATTTGAATTTAAATCATGTGTTTCTCTTGGATTTGAAGCTAACTTGTTTGTTTCGCAAGCAGTTGAAGCTAAATCATGTTTATCACAAGTATCTGAATCTAAACCATTCGTTTCGCAAGAATATGAAGCTATGAAGCTAAACCATGTGTTTCGCATGAATTTGAAGCTAAATGATGTGTTTCGCCTGCATTTGAAGATAAATCATGTATATCACAAGTATTTGAATCTAAACCAATTGTTTCGCATTGATTTGAAGATAAGCTTTCTACTTTGCATTGATTTGAAGCTAACTCGATTGTTTCGCCTGCATTTGCAGCTACATCACATATATCGCAATTATCTGATGATAAATCATATGTTTCTCATGTATTTGAACATGAGCCTTGTACTTCGCATTGATTTGAAGTTAAATCATGTGTTTCGCATGGATTTGAAGCTAACGCGTCTTTTTCGCCTGTATTTGAAGATAAATCATGTATATCACAAGTATTTGAAGCTAAACCATTCGCTTCGCATGGATTTGAAGCAAAGCCTTCTACTTCGCATTGATTTAAATCTAAATCGTGTGTATGGCATGGATTTGCAGCTAACTCGTTTGTTTCGCCTGCATTTGAAGTTAAATCATGTACATCACAAGTATTTGAAGCTCAACAATTCGCTTCGCATGGATTTGAGGCAAAGACTTCAACTTAGCATTGATTTGATGCTAAATCATATGTTTCGCATGGATTTGAAACTAACTCGTTTGTTTCGTCTTCATTTGAAGCTGTTTCATTTATATCGCAAGTATTTGAAGCTAAACCATTTGTTTCGGATGGATTTGAAGATAAGCCTTCTACTTCGCATTGATTTAAATCTAAATCGTGTGTATGGCATGGATATGAAGCTAACTCTTCTGTTTCGACTGCATTTGAAGATAAGTCATGTATATCACAAGAATTTGAAGCTCAACCGTTTGATTCGCATGGATTTGAAGCTAAGCCTTCTACTTCGCATTGATTGGAAGTTAAGTCATGTGTTTCTCTTGGATTTGAAGCTAACTTGTTTGTTTCGCATGCAGTTGAAGCTAAATCATGTCTATCACAAGTATCTGAATCTAACAAATCGGTTTCGCAAGAATATGAAGCTATGAAGCTAAACCATGTGTTTCGCATGAATTTGAAGCTAAACGATGTGTTTAGCATGGATTTGAAGCTAACTCTTTTGTTTCGTTTGCATTTGAAGATAAATCATGTATATCACAAGTATTTGAAGCTAAACCGTTTGATTCGCATGGATTTGAAGCTAAGCCTTCTACTTCGCATTGATTTGCAGCTAAATCATATGTAGCGCATGGATTTGAAGCTAACACGTTTGTTTCGCCAGCATTTGAAGCTAAATCATGTATATCACAAGTATTTGAAGATAAACCATTTTTTTCGCATGGTTTTGAAGATAAGCCACCTACTTCGCATTGATTTGATGCTAAATCATGTGTTTTGCTTGGATTTCAAGATAACTCGTTTCCTTCGCATGCAGATGAAGCTAAATCGTGTATATCACAAGTATCTGAAGCTAAACAATTTGTTTCGCATGGATTTAAAGCTATGCCTTCAAGTTCGCATTGATTTGAAGCTAAGTCATGTGTATCGCTTGAATTTGAAGCTAACTCGTTTGTTTCGCATGCATTTGAAGCTAAATTATGTATATCACAAGTATTTTAAGCTAAACCATTTGATTCGCATGTTTTTGAAAATGAGCCTTCTACTTCGTACTGATTTGAAGCTAAATCATGTGTTTCGTTTGAATTTGAAACTAAGCCTTCTACTTCGCATTGATTTGAAGCTAAATCGTGTGTTTCGCATGGGTTTGAAGCTAATTCATGTATATCACAAGTATTTGAAGATAAACCATATGTTTTGCGTGAATATTAAGCTAAACCATGTGTTTTCAACGTATTTGAAGCTTAATTATGTGTTTCGCTTGCATTTGAAGCTAACTCTTTTGTTTCGCCTGCATTTGAAGCTAAGTTATGTATAGCACAAGTATTTGAAGCTAAACCATTTGTTTCGCATGGATTTGAAGATAAGCCTACTACTTCGCATTGATTTGAACTTAACTCGATTGTTTCGCCTGCATTTGAAGCTATATTACTTATATCGCAATCATCTGAAGATAAATCATTTGTTTCTCATGTATTTGAAGCTAAGCCTTCCACTTCGCATTGATTTAAATCTAAATCGTGTGTATGGCATGGATATGAAGCTAACTCTTCTGTTTCGCCTGCATTTGAAGATAAGTCATGTATATCACAAGTATTTGAAGCTCAACCGTTTGATTCGCATGGATTTGAAGCTAAGCCTTCTACTTCGCATTGATTGGAAGTTAAGTCATGTGTTTCTCTTGGATTTCAAGCTAACTTGTTTGTTTCGCATGCAGTTGAAGCTAAATCATGTTTATCACAAGTATCTGAATCTAACCAATCTGTTTCGCAAGAATATGAAGCTATGAAGCTAAACCATGTGTTTCGCATGAATTTGAAGCTAAACGATGCGATTAGCATGGATTTGAAGCTAACTCTTTTGTTTCGTCTGCATTTGAAGATAAATCATGTATATCACAAGTATTTGAAGCTAAACCGTTTGATTCGCATGGATTTGAAGCTAAGCCTTCTACTTCGCATTGATTTGCAGCTAAATCATATGTAGCGCATGGATTTGAAGCTAACTCGTTTGTTTCGCCAGCATTTGAAGCTAAATCATGTATATCACAAGTATTTGAAGATAAACCATATTTTTCGCATGGATTTAAAGCTATGCCTTCAAGTTCGCATTGATTTGAAGCTAAGTCATGTGTATCGCTTGAATTTGAAGCTAACTCGTTTGTTTCGCATGCATTTGAAGCTAAGTTATGTATATCACAAGTATTTTAAGCTAAACCATTTGATTCGCATGGATTTGAAAATAAGCCTTCTACTTTGTACTGATTTGAAGCTAAATCATGTGTTTCGTTTGAATTTGAAACTAAGCCTTCTACTTCGCATTGATTTGAAGCTAAGTCGTGTGTTTCGCGTGGGTTTGAAGCTAATTCATGTATATCACAAGTATTTGAAGATGAACCATATGTTTTGCGTGAATATTAAGCTAAACCATGTGTTTTCAACGTATTTGAAGCTGAATTATGTGTTTCGCTTGCATTTGAAGCTAACTCTTTTGTTTCGCCTGCATTTGAAGATAAGTTATGTATAGCACAAGTATTTGAAGCTAAACCATTTGTTTCGCATGTATTTGAAGATAAGCCTCCTACTTCGCATTGATTTGATGCTAAATCGTGTGTTTCGCATGGATTTCAAGATATCTCGTTTCTTTCGAATGCAGATGAAGCTAAATCACGTATATCACAAGTATTTGAAGCTAAACAATTTGTTTCGCATGGATTTAAAGCTATGCCTTCAAGTTCGCATTGATTTGAAGCTAAGTCATGTGTATCGCTTGAATTTGAAGCTAACTCGTTTGTTTCGCATGCATTTGAAGCTAAATTATGTATATCACAAGTATTTTAAGCTAAACCATTTGATTCGCATGGATTTGAAATTAAGCCTTCTACTTCGTACTGATTTGAAGCTAAATCATGTGTTTCGTTTGAATAAGAAACTAAGCCTTCTACTTCGCATTGATTTGAAGCTAATTCGTTTGTTTCGCATGCAGTTGAAGCTAAATCATGTAAATCACAAGTATTTGAAGCTAAACCATTCGCTTCGCATGGATTTGAAGCTAACTCGTTTGTTTCGCATGCAGTTGAAGCTAAATCATGTATATCACAAGTATTTGAAGCTAAACCATTTGTTTCGCATGAATTTGAAGCTAAGCCTTCTATTTCGCATTGATTTGAAGCTAAATCATATGTTTCGCATGGATTTGAAGCTAACTCGTTTGTTTCGCATGCATTTGAAGCTAAATTATGTATATCACAAGTATTTTAAGCTAAACCATTTGATTCGCATGGATTTGAAATTAAGCATTCTACTTCGTACTGATTTGAAGCTAAATCATGTGTTTCGTGTGTGTTTGAAACTAAGCCTTCTACTTCGCATTGATTTGAAGCTAAATCGTGTGTTTCGCATGGATTTGAAGCTAACGCGTCTTTGCCGCCTGTATTTGAAGATGAATCATGTATATCACAAGAATTTGAAGCTAAACCATTCGCTTCGCATGGATTTGAAGCTAAGCCTTCTACTTCGCATTGATTCGAAGCTAAATCATGTGAATCGCATGGATTTGAAGCTAACTCGTTTGTTTCGCATGCAGTTGAAGCTAAATCATGTTTATCAAAAGTATTTGAAGCTAAAGCATTTGTTTCGCATGGATTTGAAGCTAAGCCTTCTACTTGACATAGATTTGAATTTAAATCATGTGTTTCTCTTGGATTTGAAGCTAACTTGTTTGTTTCGCAAGCAGTTGAAGCTAAATCATGTTTATCACAAGTATCTGAATCTAAACCATTCGTTTCGCAAGAATATGAAGCTATGAAGCTAAACCATGTGTTTCGCATGAATTTGAAGCTAAATGATGTGTTTCGCATGGATTTGAAGATAACTCTTTTGTTTCGCCTGCATTTGAAGATAAATCATGTATATCACAAGTATTTGAATCTAAACCATTTGTTTCGCATTGATTTGAAGATAAGCTTTCTACTTTGCATTGATTTGAAGCTAACTCGATTGTTTCGCCTGCATTTGCAGCTACATCACATATATCGCAATTATCTGATGATAAATCATATGTTTCTCATGTATTTGAACATGAGCCTTGTACTTCGCATTGATTTGAAGTTAAATCATGTGTTTCGCATGGATTTGAAGCTAACGCGTCTTTTTCGCCTGTATTTGAAGATAAATCATGTATATCACAAGTATTGGAAGCTAAACCATTCGCTTCGCATGGATTTGAAGCAAAGCCTTCTACTTCGCATTGATTTAAATCTAAATCGTGTGTATGGCATGGATTTGCAGCTAACTCGTTTGTTTCGCCTGCATTTGAAGTTAAATCATGTACATCACAAGTATTTGAAGCTCAACAATTCGCTTCGCATGGATTTGAGGCAAAGACTTCAACTTAGCATTGATTTGATGCTAAATCATATGTTTCGCATGGATTTGAAACTAACTCGTTTGTTTCGTCTTCATTTGAAGCTGTTTCATTTATATCGCAAGTATTTGAAGCTAAACCATTTGTTTCGGATGGATTTGAAGATAAGCCTTCTACTTCGCATTGATTTAAATCTAAATCGTGTGTATGGCATGGATATGAAGCTAACTCTTCTGTTTCGACTGCATTTGAAGATAAGTCATGTATATCACAAGTATTTGAAGCTCAACCGTTTGATTCGCATGGATTTGAAGCTAAGCCTTCTACTTCGCATTGATTGGAAGTTAAGTCATGTGTTTCTCTTGGATTTGAAGCTAACTTGTTTGTTTCGCATGCAGTTGAAGCTAAATCATGTTTATCACAAGTATCTGAATCTAACAAATCCGTTTCGCAAGAATATGAAGCTATGAAGCTAAACCATGTGTTACGCATGAATTTGAAGCTAAACGATGTGTTTAGCATGGATTTGAAGCTAACTCTTTTGTTTCGTTTGCATTTGAAGATAAATCATGTATATCACAAGTATTTAAAGCTAAACCGTTTGATTCGCATGGATTTGAAGCTAAGCCTTCTACTTCGCATTGATTTGCAGCTAAATCATATGTAGCGCATGGATTTGAAGCTAACTCGTTTGTTTCGCCAGCATTTGAAGCTAAATCATGTATATCACAAGTATTTGAAGATAAACCATTTTTTTCGCATGGTTTTGAAGATAAGCCACCTACTTCGCATTGATTTGATGCTAAATCATGTGTTTTGCATGGATTTCAAGATAACTCGTTTCCTTCGCATGCAGATGAAGCTAAATCGTGTATATCACAAGTATCTGAAGCTAAACAATTTGTTTCGCATGGATTTAAAGCTATGCCTTCAAGTTCGCATTGATTTGCAGCTAAATCATATGTAGCGCATGGATTTGAAGCTAACTCGTTTGTTTCACCAGCATTTGTAGCTAAATCATGTATATCACAAGTATTTGAAGATAAACCATATTTTTCGCATGGATTTAAAGCTATGCCTTCAAGTTCGCATTGATTTGAAGCTAAGTCATGTGTATCGCTTGAATTTGAAGCTAACTCGTTTGTTTCGCATGCATTTGAAGCTAAATTATGTATATCACAAGTATTTTAAGCTAAACCATTTGATTCGCATGGATTTGAAAATAAGCCTTCTACTTCGTACTGATTTGAAGCTAAATCATGTGTTTCGTTTGAATTTGAAACTAAGCCTTCTACTTCGCATTGATTTGAAGCTAAATCGTGTGTTTCGCGTGGGTTTGAAGCTAATTCATGTATATCACAAGTATTTGAAGATGAACCATATGTTTTGCGTGAATATTAAGCTAAACCATGTGTTTTCAACGTATTTGAAGCTGAATTATGTGTTTCGCTTGCATTTGAAGCTAACTCTTTTGTTTCGCCTGCATTTGAAGATAAGTTATGTATAGCACAAGTATTTGAAGCTAAACCATTTGTTTCGCATGTATTTGAAGATAAGCCTCCTACTTCGCATTGATTTGATGCTAAATCGTGTGTTTCGCATGGATTTCAAGATATCTCGTTTCTTTCGAATGCAGATGAAGCTAAATCACGTATATCACAAGTATTTGAAGCTAAACAATTTGTTTCGCATGGATTTAAAGCTATGCCTTCAAGTTCGCATTGATTTGAAGCTAAGTCATGTGTATCGCTTGAATTTGAAGCTAACTCGTTTGTTTCGCATGCATTTGAAGCTAAATTATGTATATCACAAGTATTTTAAGCTAAACCATTTGATTCGCATGGATTTGAAATTAAGCCTTCTACTTCGTACTGATTTGAAGCTAAATCATGTGTTTCGTTTGAATAAGAAACTAAGCCTTCTACTTCGCATTGATTTGAAGCTAAATCGTGTGTTTCGCATGGATTTGAAGCTAACGCGTCTTTGCCGCCTGTATTTGAAGATGAATCATGTATATCACAAGAATTTGAAGCTAAACCATTCGCTTCGCATGGATTTGAAGCTAAGCCTTCTACTTCGCATTGATTCGAAGCTAAATCATGTGAATCGCATGGATTTGAAGCTAACTCGTTTGTTTCGCATGCAGTTGAAGCTAAATCATGTTTATCAAAAGTATTTGAAGCTAAAGCATTTGTTTCGCATGGATTTGAAGCTAAGCCTTCTACTTGACATAGATTTGAATTTAAATCATGTGTTTCTCTTGGATTTGAAGCTAACTTGTTTGTTTCGCAAGCAGTTGAAGCTAAATCATGTTTATCACAAGTATCTGAATCTAAACCATTCGTTTCGCAAGAATATGAAGCTATGAAGCTAAACCATGTGTTTCGCATGAATTTGAAGCTAAATGATGTGTTTCGCATGGATTTGAAGATAACTCTTTTGTTTCGCCTGCATTTGAAGATAAATCATGTATATCACAAGTATTTGAATCTAAACCATTTGTTTCGCATTGATTTGAAGATAAGCTTTCTACTTTGCATTGATTTGAAGCTAACTCGATTGTTTCGCCTGCATTTGCAGCTACATCACATATATCGCAATTATCTGATGATAAATCATATGTTTCTCATGTATTTGAACATGAGCCTTGTACTTCGCATTGATTTGAAGTTAAATCATGTGTTTCGCATGGATTTGAAGCTAACGCGTCTTTTTCGCCTGTATTTGAAGATAAATCATGTATATCACAAGTATTTGAAGCTAAACCATTCGCTTCGCATGGATTTGAAGCAAAGCCTTCTACTTCGCATTGATTTAAATCTAAATCGTGTGTATGGCATGGATTTGCAGCTAACTCGTTTGTTTCGCCTGCATTTGAAGTTAAATCATGTACATCACAAGTATTTGAAGCTCAACAATTCGCTTCGCATGGATTTGAGGCAAAGACTTCAACTTAGCATTGATTTGATGCTAAATCATATGTTTCGCATGGATTTGAAACTAACTCGCTTGTTTCGTCTTCATTTGAAGCTGTTTCATTTATATCGCAAGTATTTGAAGCTAAACCATTTGTTTCGGATGGATTTGAAGATAAGCCTTCTACTTCGCATTGATTTAAATCTAAATCGTGTGTATGGCATGGATTTGAAGCTAACTCGTTTGTTTCGCATGCAGTTGAAGCTAAATCATGTTTATCAAAAGTATTTGAAGCTAAAGCATTTGTTTCGCATGGATTTGAAGCTAAGCCTTCTACTTGACATAGATTTGAATTTAAATCATGTGTTTCTCTTGGATTTGAAGCTAACTTGTTTGTTTCGCAAGCAGTTGAAGCTAAATCATGTTTATCACAAGTATCTGAATCTAAACCATTCGTTTCGCAAGAATATGAAGCTATGAAGCTAAACCATGTGTTTCGCATGAATTTGAAGCTAAATGATGTGTTTCGCATGGATTTGAAGATAACTCTTTTGTTTCGCCTGCATTTGAAGATAAATCATGTAAATCACAAGTATTTGAATCTAAACCATTTGTTTCGCATTGATTTGAAGATAAGCTTTCTACTTTGCATTGATTTGAAGCTAACTCGATTGTTTCGCCTGCATTTGCAGCTACATCACATATATCGCAATTATCTGATGATAAATCATATGTTTCTCATGTATTTGAACATGAGCCTTGTACTTCGCATTGATTTGAAGTTAAATCATGTGTTTCGCATGGATTTGAAGCTAACGCGTCTTTTTCGCCTGTATTTGAAGATAAATCATGTATATCACAAGTATTTGAAGCTAAACCATTCGCTTCGCATGGATTTGAAGCAAAGCCTTCTACTTCGCATTGATTTAAATCTAAATCGTGTGTATGGCATGGATTTGCAGCTAACTCGTTTGTTTCGCCTGCATTTGAAGTTAAATCATGTACATCACAAGTATTTGAAGCTCAACAATTCGCTTCGCATGGATTTGAGGCAAAGACATCAACTTAGCATTGATTTGATGCTAAATCATATGTTTCGCATGGATTTGAAACTAACTCGTTTGTTTCGTCTTCATTTGAAGCTGTTTCATTTATATCGCAAGTATTTGAAGCTTAACCATTTGTTTCGGATGGATTTGAAGATAAGCCTTCTACTTCGCATTGATTTAAATCTAAATCGTGTGTATGGCATGGATATGAAGCTAACTCTTCTGTTTCGACTGCATTTGAAGATAAGTCATGTATATCACAAGTATTTGAAGCTCAACCGTTTGATTCGCATGGATTTGAAGCTAAGCCTTCTACTTCGCATTGATTGGAAGTTAAGTCATGTGTTTCTCTTGGATTTGAAGCTAACTTGTTTGTTTCGCATGCAGTTGAAGCTAAATCATGTTTATCACAAGTATCTGAATCTAACAAATCCGTTTCGCAAGAATATGAAGCTATGAAGCTAAACCATGTGTTACGCATGAATTTGAAGCTAAACGATGTGTTTAGCATGGATTTGAAGCTAACTCTTTTGTTTCGTTTGCATTTGAAGATAAATCATGTATATCACAAGTATTTAAAGCTAAACCGTTTGATTCGCATGGATTTGAAGCTAAGCCTTCTACTTCGCATTGATTTGCAGCTAAATCATATGTAGCGCATGGATTTGAAGCTAACTCGTTTGTTTCGCCAGCATTTGAAGCTAAATCATGTATATCACAAGTATTTGAAGATAAACCATTTTTTTCGCATGGTTTTGAAGATAAGCCACCTACTTCGCATTGATTTGATGCTAAATCATGTGTTTTGCATGGATTTCAAGATAACTCGTTTCCTTCGCATGCAGATGAAGCTAAATCGTGTATATCACAAGTATCTGAAGCTAAACAATTTGTTTCGCATGGATTTAAAGCTATGCCTTCAAGTTCGCATTGATTTGCAGCTAAATCATATGTAGCGCATGGATTTGAAGCTAACTCGTTCGTTTCGCCAGCATTTGTAGCTAAATCATGTATATCACAAGTATTTGAAGATAAACCATATTTTTCGCATGGATTTAAAGCTATGCCTTCAAGTTCGCATTGATTTGAAGCTAAGTCATGTGTATCGCTTGAATTTGAAGCTAACTCGTTTGTTTCGCATGCATTTGAAGCTAAATTATGTATATCACAAGTATTTTAAGCTAAACCATTTGATTCGCATGGATTTGAAAATAAGCCTTCTACTTCGTACTGATTTGAAGCTAAATCATGTGTTTCGTTTGAATTTGAAACTAAGCCTTCTACTTCGCATTGATTTGAAGCTAAATCGTGTGTTTCGCGTGGGTTTGAAGCTAATTCATGTATATCACAAGTATTTGAAGATGAACCATATGTTTTGCGTGAATATTAAGCTAAACCATGTGTTTTCAACGTATTTGAAGCTGAATTATGTGTTTCGCTTGCATTTGAAGCTAACTCTTTTGTTTCGCCTGCATTTGAAGATAAGTTATGTATAGCACAAGTATTTGAAGCTAAACCATTTGTTTCGCATGTATTTGAAGATAAGCCTCCTACTTCGCATTGATTTGATGCTAAATCGTGTGTTTCGCATGGATTTCAAGATATCTCGTTTCTTTCGAATGCAGATGAAGCTAAATCACGTATATCACAAGTATTTGAAGCTAAACAATTTGTTTCGCATGGATTTAAAGCTATGCCTTCAAGTTCGCATTGATTTGAAGCTAAGTCATGTGTATCGCTTGAATTTGAAGCTAACTCGTTTGTTTCGCATGCATTTGAAGCTAAATTATGTATATCACAAGTATTTTAAGCTAAACCATTTGATTCGCATGGATTTGAAATTAAGCCTTCTACTTCGTACTGATTTGAAGCTAAATCATGTGTTTCGTTTGAATAAGAAACTAAGCCTTCTACATCGCATTGATTTGAAGCTAAATCGTGTGTTTCGCATGGATTTGAAGCTAACGCGTCTTTGCCGCCTGTATTTGAAGATGAATCATGTATATCACAAGAATTTGAAGCTAAACCATTCGCTTCGCATGGATTTGAAGCTAAGCCTTCTACTTCGCATTGATTCGAAGCTAAATCATGTGAATCGCATGGATTTGAAGCTAACTCGTTTGTTTCGCATGCAGTTGAAGCTAAATCATGTTTATCAAAAGTATTTGAAGCTAAAGCATTTGTTTCGCATGGATTTGAAGCTAAGCCTTCTACTTGACATAGATTTGAATTTAAATCATGTGTTTCTCTTGGATTTGAAGCTAACTTGTTTGTTTCGCAAGCAGTTGAAGCTAAATCATGTTTATCACAAGTATCTGAATCTAAACCATTCGTTTCGCAAGAATATGAAGCTATGAAGCTAAACCATGTGTTTCGCATGAATTTGAAGCTAAATGATGTGTTTCGCATGGATTTGAAGATAACTCTTTTGTTTCGCCTGCATTTGAAGATAAATCATGTATATCACAAGTATTTGAATCTAAACCATTTGTTTCGCATTGATTTGAAGATAAGCTTTCTACTTTGCATTGATTTGAAGCTAACTCGATTGTTTCGCCTGCATTTGCAGCTACATCACATATATCGCAATTATCTGATGATAAATCATATGTTTCTCATGTATTTGAACATGAGCCTTGTACTTCGCATTGATTTGAAGTTAAATCATGTGTTTCGCATGGATTTGAAGCTAACGCGTCTTTTTCGCCTGTATTTGAAGATAAATCATGTATATCACAAGTATTTGAAGCTAAACCATTCGCTTCGCATGGATTTGAAGCAAAGCCTTCTACTTCGCATTGATTTAAATCTAAATCGTGTGTATGGCATGGATTTGCAGCTAACTCGTTTGTTTCGCCTGCATTTGAAGTTAAATCATGTACATCACAAGTATTTGAAGCTCAACAATTCGCTTCGCATGGATTTGAGGCAAAGACTTCAACTTAGCATTGATTTGATGCTAAATCATATGTTTCGCATGGATTTGAAACTAACTCGCTTGTTTCGTCTTCATTTGAAGCTGTTTCATTTATATCGCAAGTATTTGAAGCTAAACCATTTGTTTCGGATGGATTTGAAGATAAGCCTTCTACTTCGCATTGATTTAAATCTAAATCGTGTGTATGGCATGGATTTGAAGCTAACTCGTTTGTTTCGCATGCAGTTGAAGCTAAATCATGTTTATCAAAAGTATTTGAAGCTAAAGCATTTGTTTCGCATGGATTTGAAGCTAAGCCTTCTACTTGACATAGATTTGAATTTAAATCATGTGTTTCTCTTGGATTTGAAGCTAACTTGTTTGTTTCGCAAGCAGTTGAAGCTAAATCATGTTTATCACAAGTATCTGAATCTAAACCATTCGTTTCGCAAGAATATGAAGCTATGAAGCTAAACCATGTGTTTCGCATGAATTTGAAGCTAAATGATGTGTTTCGCATGGATTTGAAGATAACTCTTTTGTTTCGCCTGCATTTGAAGATAAATCATGTAAATCACAAGTATTTGAATCTAAACCATTTGTTTCGCATTGATTTGAAGATAAGCTTTCTACTTTGCATTGATTTGAAGCTAACTCGATTGTTTCGCCTGCATTTGCAGCTACATCACATATATCGCAATTATCTGATGATAAATCATATGTTTCTCATGTATTTGAACATGAGCCTTGTACTTCGCATTGATTTGAAGTTAAATCATGTGTTTCGCATGGATTTGAAGCTAACGCGTCTTTTTCGCCTGTATTTGAAGATAAATCATGTATATCACAAGTATTTGAAGCTAAACCATTCGCTTCGCATGGATTTGAAGCAAAGCCTTCTACTTCGCATTGATTTAAATCTAAATCGTGTGTATGGCATGGATTTGCAGCTAACTCGTTTGTTTCGCCTGCATTTGAAGTTAAATCATGTACATCACAAGTATTTGAAGCTCAACAATTCGCTTCGCATGGATTTGAGGCAAAGAAATCAACTTAGCATTGATTTGATGCTAAATCATATGTTTCGCATGGATTTGAAACTAACTCGTTTGTTTCGTCTTCATTTGAAGCTGTTTCATTTATATCGCAAGTATTTGAAGCTAAACCATTTGTTTCGGATGGATTTGAAGATAAGCCTTCTACTTCGCATTGATTTAAATCTAAATCGTGTGTATGGCATGGATATGAAGCTAACTCTTCTGTTTCGACTGCATTTGAAGATAAGTCATGTATATCACAAGTATTTGAAGCTCAACCGTTTGATTCGCATGGATTTGAAGCTAAGCCTTCTACTTCGCATTGATTGGAAGTTAAGTCATGTGTTTCTCTTGGATTTGAAGCTAACTTGTTTGTTTCGCATGCAGTTGAAGCTAAATCATGTTTATCACAAGTATCTGAATCTAACAAATCCGTTTCGCAAGAATATGAAGCTATGAAGCTAAACCATGTGTTACGCATGAATTTGAAGCTAAACGATGTGTTTAGCATGGATTTGAAGCTAACTCTTTTGTTTCGTTTGCATTTGAAGATAAATCATGTATATCACAAGTATTTAAAGCTAAACCGTTTGATTCGCATGGATTTGAAGCTAAGCCTTCTACTTCGCATTGATTTGCAGCTAAATCATATGTAGCGCATGGATTTGAAGCTAACTCGTTTGTTTCGCATGGATTTGAAGCTAAATCATGTATATCACAAGTATTTGAAGATAAACCATTTTTTTCGCATGGTTTTGAAGATAAGCCACCTACTTCGCATTGATTTGATGCTAAATCATGTGTTTTGCATGGATTTCAAGATAACTCGTTTCCTTCGCATGCAGATGAAGCTAAATCGTGTATATCACAAGTATCTGAAGCTAAACAATTTGTTTCGCATGGATTTAAAGCTATGCCTTCAAGTTCGCATTGATTTGCAGCTAAATCATATGTAGCGCATGGATTTGAAGCTAACTCGTTCGTTTCGCCAGCATTTGTAGCTAAATCATGTATATCACAAGTATTTGAAGATAAACCATATTTTTCGCATGGATTTAAAGCTATGCCTTCAAGTTCGCATTGATTTGAAGCTAAGTCATGTGTATCGCTTGAATTTGAAGCTAACTCGTTTGTTTCGCATGCATTTGAAGCTAAATTATGTATATCACAAGTATTTTAAGCTAAACCATTTGATTCGCATGGATTTGAAAATAAGCCTTCTACTTCGTACTGATTTGAAGCTAAATCATGTGTTTCGTTTGAATTTGAAACTAAGCCTTCTACTTCGCATTGATTTGAAGCTAAATCGTGTGTTTCGCGTGGGTTTGAAGCTAATTCATGTATATCACAAGTATTTGAAGATGAACCATATGTTTTGCGTGAATATTAAGCTAAACCATGTGTTTTCAACGTATTTGAAGCTGAATTATGTGTTTCGCTTGCATTTGAAGCTAACTCTTTTGTTTCGCCTGCATTTGAAGATAAGTTATGTATAGCACAAGTATTTGAAGCTAAACCATTTGTTTCGCATGTATTTGAAGATAAGCCTCCTACTTCGCATTGATTTGATGCTAAATCGTGTGTTTCGCATGGATTTCAAGATATCTCGTTTCTTTCGAATGCAGATGAAGCTAAATCACGTATATCACAAGTATTTGAAGCTAAACAATTTGTTTCGCATGGATTTAAAGCTATGCCTTCAAGTTCGCATTGATTTGAAGCTAAGTCATGTGTATCGCTTGAATTTGAAGCTAACTCGTTTGTTTCGCATGCATTTGAAGCTAAATTATGTATATCACAAGTATTTTAAGCTAAACCATTTGATTCGCATGGATTTGAAATTAAGCCTTCTACTTCGTACTGATTTGAAGCTAAATCATGTGTTTCGTTTGAATAAGAAACTAAGCCTTCTACTTCGCATTGATTTGAAGCTAATTCGTTTGTTTCGCATGCAGTTGAAGCTAAATCATGTAAATCACAAGTATTTGAAGCTAAACCATTCGCTTCGCATGGATTTGAAGCAAAGCCTTCAACTTCGCCTTCATTTGAAGATAAATCATGTGTTTCGCTTGGATTTGCAGCTAACACGTTTGTTTCGCATGCAGTTGATGCTAAAACATGTACATCACAAGTATCTGAATCTAATCCATCTGTTTCGCAAGAATAGGAAGCTATGAAGCTAATCCATGTGATTCGCATGAATTTGAAACTAAATCATGTGTTTAGCATGGATTTGAAGCTGTATCACTTATATCGCAATTATGTGAAAATAAATCATTTGTGTCTCATGTGTTTGAAGCTAAGCCTTCTACTTCGCATTGATTCGAAGCTAAATCATGTGAATCGCATGGATTTGAAGCTAACTCGTTTGTTTCGCATGCAGTTGAAGCTAAATCATGTATATCACAAGTATTTGAAGTTAAACTATTTCTTTCGCATGAATTTGCAGCTAAGCCTTCTATTTCGCATTGATTTGAAGCTAAATCATATGTTTCGCATGGATTTGAAGCTAACTCGTTTGTTTCGCATGCATTTGAAGCTAAATTATGTATATCACAAGTATTTTAAGCTAAACCATTTGATTCGCATGGATTTGAAATTAAGCCTTCTACTTCGCATTGATTTGAAGCTAAATCAAGTGTTTCGCTTGGATATGAAGCTCACTCGTTTGTTTTTCCAGCATTTGGAGCTATATCACTTATATCGCAAGTATTTGAAGCTAAATCATGTGTATCGCATGGATTTGAATCTAACTCGTTTGTTCCGCATGTAGTTGAAGCTAAATCATGTATATCACAAGTATTTGCAGCTAAATCATGTATATCACAAGTATTTGATGCTAAACCATTTGTTTCGCATTGATTTGAAGCTACGCCTTCTAGTTCGCATTGATTTGATGTTAAATCATGTGTTTCCCTTGGGTGTGAAGCAAAATCGTTTGTTTCTCATGCAGTTGAAGCTAAATCGTGTATATCACAAGTATTTGAAGCTAAACCATGTGCTTCGCATGAATTTGAAGCTAAATCGTGTGTTACGCATGCATTTGAAGCTAACTCGTTTGTATCGCCTGCATTTGGAGCTAAATCGTATATATCACAAGTATTTGAAGCAAAATCATTTGTTTCGCATGGTTTCGAATATATGCCTTCTACTTCGCATTGATTTGAAGGTATATCATGGGTTTCGCTTTGATATGAAGCTCACTCGTTTGTTTTTCCAGCATTTGAAGCTATATCACTTATATCGCAAGTATTTGAAGCTAAATCATTTGTGTCGCATGGATTTGATGCTAAGCCTTCTACTTCGCATTGATTTGGAGCAAAATCATGGGTTTCGCATGGATTTAAATCTAACACGTTTGTTTCGCATATAGTTGAAGCTAAATCATGTATATCACAAGTATTAGAAAGCTAAACCATTTGTTTCGGATGGATTCGAAAATCAGCCTTCCATTTCGCAATGGTTTGAATCTAACTCGTTTGCTTCGCCTGCATTTGAAGGTACATCATTTGTATGGCAAGTATTTGAAGCTAATCCATTTGATTCGCATGGATTTGAAGATAGGCCTTCTACTTTGCATTGATTTCATGCTAAATCATGTGTTTCGCATGTATTTGAAGCTAACTCTTTCATTTCGCCTTCATTTGAAGCTAAATCATGTATACCACAAGCATTTGAAGCTAATCCATTGGATTTGCATGGATTTGAAGCTGAGCCTTCTACTTCGCATTGATTTGAAGCTAAATCATGTGTTTCTCATGGATTTGAAGCTAACTCGTTTCTATCGCATGGATTTAAAGCTAACTCGTTTGTTTCGCATACTGTTGAAGCTAAATCTAGTATATCACAAGTATTTGAAGCTAAACCATTTGTTTCGTGTGTTTCGCATGGATTTGAAGCTAGCTCGTTTGATTCGCCTGCATTTGAAGCTATTTCATTTATTTCGCAAGCATTTGAAGCTAATTCATTCTTGTCGCATGGATTTGAAGCTAAGCCTTCTACTTCGCATTGATTTGAAGCTAAATCATGTGTTTCGCTTGGATTTGAAGCTAACTCGTTTGTTTCGCATGTAGTTGAAGCTAAAACATCTTTATCAAAATTATCTGAAGCTGGAGCGTTTGTTTCGCATGGATTTGAATCTAAGCCTTCTATTTCGCATTGATTTGAAGCTAAATCATGTGTTTTGCATGGATTTGAAGCTAACACGTTTGTTTCACATGCAGTTGAAGCTAAATCATTCATATCACAAGTAGTTGAAGCTGAACCATTTGCTACGCATTGATTCGAATATAAGCCTTCTACTTCGCATTGATTTTAAGTTAAATCATGTTTTTCTCTTGGATTTGAAGCTAACTCGTTTGTTTCGCATGCAGTTGAAGCTAAATCATGTTTATCAAAAGTATCTGAATCTAAACCATCTGTTTCGCAAGAATATGAAGCTATGAAGCTAAACCATGTGATTCGCATGAACTTGAAGCTAAATCATGTGTTTCGCATGGATTTGAATCTAACTCGTTTGCTTCGCCTGCATTTGAAGGTACATCATTTGTATGGCAAGTATTTGAAGCTAATCCATTTGATTCGCATGGATTTGAAGATAGGCCTTCTACTTTGCATTGATTTCATGCTAAATCATGTGTTTCGCATGTATTTGAAGCTAACTCTTTCATTTCGCCTTCATTTGAAGCTAAATCATGTATACCACAAGCATTTGAAGCTAATCCATTGGATTTGCATGGATTTGAAGCTAGGCATTCTACTTCGCATTGATTTGAAGCTAAATCATTTGTTTCGCTTGGATTTGAAGATAAGCCTTCTACTTCACATTAATTTGAAGCTAACTCGATTGTTTCGCCAGCATTTGAATCTATATCACTTATATCGCAATTATCTGAAGATAAATCATTTGTTTCTCATGTATTTGAAGCTAAGAAGTCTATTTCGCATTGATTTGAAGCTAAATCATGTGTTTCGCATGGATTTGAAGCTAACTCTTTTGTTTCACCTGCATTTGTAGTTAAATCATGTATATCACAATTATTTGAAGCTAAACCATTTGTTTCGCATGGATTTGAAGATATGCCTTCTACTTCGCATTGACTTGAAGTTTAATGATGTGTTTCTCTTGGATTTGAAGTTAACTCGTTTGTTTCGCATGCATTTGAAGGTACTTCATTTATATCGCATGTATTTGTAGCTAATCCATTTGATTCGTATGGATTTAAAAGTAGGACTTCTACTTTGCTTTGATTTGGAGCTAAATCATGTGTTTCGCATGGATTTAAAGATAACACGATTGTTTCGCATGCAGATGAAGCCAAATCATGTATATCACAAGTATTTGAAGCTAATTCATTCTTGTCGCATGGATTTGAAGCTAAGCCTTCTACTTCGCATTGATTTGAAGCTAAATCATGTGTTTCGCTTGGATTTGAAGCTAACTCGTTTGTTTCGCATGTAGTTGAAGCTAAAACATCTTTATCAAAATTATCTGAAGCTGGAGCGTTTGTTTCGCATGGATTTGAATCTAAGCCTTCTATTTCGCATTGATTTGAAGCTAAATCATGTGTTTTGCTTGGATTTGAAGGTAACACGTTTGTTTCACATGCAGTTGAAGCTAAATCATTTATATCACAAGTAGTTGAAGCTGAACCATTTGCTACGCATTGATTCGAATATAAGCCTTCTACTTCGCATTGATTTTAAGTTAAATCATGGTTTTCGCATGGATTTAAAGCTAACACGTTTGTTTCGCATGCAGTTGAAGCTAAATCATGTTTATCAAAAGTATCTGAATCTAAACCATCTGTTTCGCAAGAATATGAAGCTATGAAGCTAAACCATGTGATTCGCATGAATTTGAAGCTAAATCATGTGTTTCGCATGGATTTTAATCTAACTCGTTTGCTTCGCCTGCATTTGAAGGTACATCATTTATATGGCAAGTATTTGAAGCTAATCCATTTGATTCGCATGGATTTGAAGATAGGCCTTCTACTTTGCATTGATTTCATGCTAAATCATGTGTTTCGCATGGATTTGAAGCTAACTGTTTCATTTCGCCTTCATTTGAAGCTAAATCATGTATACCACAAGCATTTGAAGCTAATCCATTGGTCTTGCATGGATTTGAAGCTAGGCATTCTACTTCGCATTGATTTGAAGCTAAATCATGTGTTTCGCTTGGATTTGAAGCTAACTCGTTTGTTTCGCATGCAGTTGAAGCTAAATCATGTATATCACAAGTATTTGAGGCTAAACCATTTGTTTCGCATGGATTTGAAGCTAAATCTTCTACTTCGCATTGAATTGAAGTTAAATCATGTGTTTCTCTTGACTTTGAAGCTAACTTGTTTGTTTCGCATGGATTTGAAGATAACTCGTTTTTTTCGCCTGCATTTGAAGCTACATCATGTATATCACAAGTGTTTGGCGCTAAGCCTTCTATTTCGCATAGATTTGAAACTAACTCGTTTGTTTCGCCTGCAGTTGTAGCTAAATCATGTATATCACAAGTATTTGAAGCTAAACCATTTGTTTCGGATTGATTTGAAGCTAAGCCTTCTACTTCGCATCGATTTGATGCTAAATCATATGTTTCGCAATGGATTTGAAGCTAACTCTTTTGTTTCGTCTGCAGTTGAAGCCAAAACATGTTTATCAAAAGTATTTGATGCCGATACATTTGTTTCGCTTGGATTTGAAGCTAAGCCTTCTACTTCGCATTGATTTGAAGTTAAATCATGTGTTTCTCTTGGATTTGAAGCTAACTCGATTGTTTCGCCTGAATTTGAAGTTAAATCATGTATATCACAAGTACTTGAAGCTAAACCATTTGTTTCGCATGGATTTGAATATAAGCCTCCTACGTCGCATTATTTTGAAGCTAACTCGATTGTTTCGCCGGCATTTGAATCTATATCACTTATATCGCAATTATCTGAAGATAAATCATTTGTTTCTCATGTATTTGAAGCTAAGCCGTCTACATCGCATTGATTTGAAGCTAAATCATGTGTTTCTCTTGGATTTGAAGTTAACTCGTTTGTTTCGCATGCAGTTGAAGTAAAATCATGTATATCGGAATTATTTGAAGCTAAACCATTTGATTCGCATGGATTTGAAGCTAAGACTTCTACTTCGCATTGATTTGAAGTTTGGATTCGAAGCTAACTGGTTTGTTTCGGAATGCAGTTTATGCTAAATCATGTATAAAACAAGTATTTGAAGCTAAACCATTTATTTCGCGTGTATTTGAAGCTAAGACTTATACATTGCATGAAATTGACACTAAATCATGTGTATCGCATGGATTTGAATCTAACTCGTTTGATCCGCATGTAGTTGAAGCTAAATCATGTATATCACAAGTATTTGCAGCTAAATCATGTTTATCACAAGTATTTGATGCTAAACCATTTGTTTCGCATTGATTTGAAGCTACGCCTTCTAGTTCGCATTGATTTGATGTTAAATCATGTGTTTCCCTTGGGTGTGAAGCAAAATCGTTTGTTTCTCATGCAGTTGAAGCTAAATCGTGTATATCACAAGTATTTGAAGCTAAACCATGTGTTTCGCATGAATTTGAAGCTAAATCGTGTGTTACGCATGCATTTGAAGCTAACTCGTTTGTATCGCCTGCATTTGGAGCTAAATCGTATATATCACAAGTATTTGAAGCAAAATCATTTGTTTCGCATGGTTTCGAATATATGCCTTCTACTTCGCATTGATTTGAAGGTAAATCATGGGTTTCGCTTTGATATGAAGCTCACTCGTTTGTTTTTCCAGCATTTGAAGCTATATCACTTATATCGCAAGTATTTGAAGCTAAATCATTTGTGTCGCATGGATTTGATGCTAAGCCTTCTACTTCGCATTGATTTGGAGCAAAATCATGGGTTTCGCATGGATTTAAATCTAACACGTTTGTTTCGCATATAGTTGAAGCTAAATCATGTATATCACAAGTATTAGAAAGCTAAACCATTTGTTTCGGATGGATTCGAAAATCAGCCTTCTACTTCGTATTGATTTTAAGTTAAATCATGTATTTCGCTTGGATTTAAAGATAACACGTTTGTTTCGCATGCAGTTGAATCTAAGTCATGTATATCACAAGTATTTGAAGATAATCCATTTGTTTCGCATGGATTCGAAAATCAGCCTCCTATTGCGCATTGAATTGAAGCTAAATCATGAGTTTCGCATGGATTTGAAGCTAACTCGTTTGTTTCGCTTGCAGTTGAATCAAAATCATGTATATCGCAAGCATTTGAAGCTAAATCATTTGTGTCGCATGGATTCGAAAATCAGCCTTCTATTTCGCATTGATTTGAAGCTAAATCATGTGTTTCTCATGGATTTGAAGTTAACTCGTTAGTTTCGCATGCAGTTGAAGCTATATCACTTATGCTCTCAAGTATTTGAAGCTAAGTCATTCGTTTCGCATGGAGTTGGAGCTAAGCCTTCCACTTCCCATTGTTTTCAAGATAAATCATGTGTTTCGCTTGGATTTCAAGCTAACTCGTTTGTTTCGCCTGCATGTGAAGCTAAATCATGTATATCACAAGTATTTGAAGCTAATCCATTTGATTCCCATGGATTTGAAGATAAGCCTTCCACTTCGCATTGATTTCAAGCTAAATCATGTGTTTCGCTTGGATTTGAAGCTAACTCGTTTCTTTCGCATGCTGTTGAAGCTCAATCATGTATATCACAAGTATTTGAAGCTAAACCATTTGTTTCGCATGGATTCGAAGATCAGTCTTCTACTTCGCATTGATTTGAAGCTAAATCAAGTGTTTCGCTTGGATATGAAGCTCACTCGTTTGTTTTTCCAGCATTTGAAGCTATATCACTTTTATCGCAAGTATTTGAAGCTAAATCATTTGTGTCGTATGGATTTGATGCTAAGCCTTCTACTTCGCATTGATTTGGAGCTAAATCATGGGTTTCGCATGGATTTAAATCTAACGCGTTTGTTTCGCATATAGTTGAAGCTAAATCATGTATATCACAAGTATTAGAAAGCTAAACCATTGGTATCGGAAGGATTCGAAAATCAGCCTTCCATTTCGCAATGATTTGAAGCTAAATTATGTGTTTCTCATGGATTTGAAGGTAACTCGTTTCTATCGCATGGATCTAAAGCTAACTCGTTTGTTTCGCATGCTGTTGAAGCTAAATCTAGTATATCACAAGTATTTGAAGCTAAACCATTTGTTTCGCATGGATTCGAAAAACAGCCTTCTATTTCGCATTGATTTGAAGCTAAAACATGAGTTCCGCATGTATTTGAAGCTAACTCGTTCGTTTCGCCTGCATATGAAGCTAAATCATGTATATCACAAGTATTTGAAGCTAAACCATTTGTTTCGCATGGATTCGAAGATCAGTCTTCTACTTCGCATTGATTTGAAGCTAAATGAAGTGTTTCGCTTGGATTTGAAGCTAACTCGTTTGTTTCGCATGCAGTTGAAGCTAAATCTAGTATATCACAAGTATTTGTAGCTAAACCATTTGTTTCGCATGGATTCCAAAATCAGACTTCTATTTCGCATTGATTTGAAGCTAAATCGTGAGTTTCGCATGGATTTGAAGCTTACTCATTTGTTTCGCATGCAGTTGAATCATAATCATGTATATCACAAGTATTTGAAGATAATCCATTTGTTTTGCATGGATTCGAAGATCAGCCTTCTATTTCGCATTGATTTGAAGCCAAATCATGTGTTTCTCATGGATTTAAAGCTAATACGTTCGTTTCGCATGCAGTTGAAGCTCAATCATGTATATCACAAGTATTTGAAGCTACATCATTTGTTTCGCAAGGATATTAAGCTAAACCATGTGCTTCGAATGAATTTGAAGCTAAATCATGTTTTTCGCATGTATTTGAAGCTTACTCGTTTGTTTCGCATGCATGTGAAGCTAAATCATGTATATCACAAGTATTTAAAGCTAAACCATTTGTTTCGAATGGATTTAAAGTTAAGCCTTCTACTTCGCATTGATTTGAAGATAAATCATGTGTTACACTTGGATTTCAAGCTAACTCGTTGGTTTCGCATTCAGTTGAAGCTATATCACTTATATCGCAAGCATTTGAAGCTAAATCATTTGTGTCGCATGGATTCGAAAATCAGCCTTCTATTTCGCATTGATTTGAAGCTAAATCATGTGTTTCTCATTGATTTGAAGTTAACTCGTTCGTTTCGCCTGCATATGAAGATAAATCATGTATATCACAAGTATTTGAAGCTAAACCATTTGTTTCGCATGGTTTCGAAGATCAGCCTTCTACTTCGCATTGATCTGAAGCGAAATCAAGTGTTTCGCTTGGATTTAAAGCTAACACGTTTGTTTCGCATATAGTTGAAGCTAAATCATGTATATCACAAGTATTTGAAGCTAAACCATTTGTTTCGCATGGATTCGAAAATCAGACTTCTATTTCGCATTGATTTGAAGCTAAATCGTGTGTTTCGCATGGATTTGAATCTAACTCGTTTGTTTCGCATGGATTTGAAGCTTACTCATTTGTTTCGCATGCAGTTGAAGCATAATCATGTATATCACAAGTATTTGAAGCTAAACCATTTGTTTTGCATGGATTCGAAAATCAGCCTTCTATTTCGCATTGATTTGAAGCCAAATCATGTGTTTCTCATGGATTTAAAGCTAACACGTTTGTTTCGCATGCAGTTAAAGCTAAATCACGTATATCACAAGTATTTGAATCTAAACCACTTGTTTCGCATGCAGTTGAAGCTAAATCATGTATATCACAAGTATTTGAATCTAAGCCATTTGTTTCGGATTGAATTGAAGCTAAATCTTGTGTTTCGCTTTGATTTGGGGATAACACGTTTGTTTCACATGCAGTTGAAGCTAAATCATGTATATTACAAGTATTTGAAGCTAAACCATTCGTTTCGAATGGATTTGAAGCTATATCACTTATATCGCAAGTATATGATGCTAAATCATTTGTTTCTCATGTATTTGAAGCAAAGACTTCTACTTCGTATTGATGTGAAGCTAAATCATGCGTTTCTAATGGATTTGAAGCTTACTCGTTTGCTTCGCCTGCATTTGATGCTATATCACTTATATTCGCAAGTATTTGAAGCTAAATCATTTGTTTCGCACGAATTTGAAGCTAAATCTTCTACATCGCATTAATTTGTGTGTCGTTCCATTTCTTTCAATTGTTTCTTCTCAGCTTTCGCCTGGTTTATCGTTTTAGCTACTGCATCAGCGCCGCCTGACAATGCCCCCAAAGCTCCTAAAGCAGGAAACAGCAGCGGTAGAAAACCACCTCGTTTGGCAATTGGTAGAATTCTTCCAGTATTGTAGCTACTGTAGTTCTTCTTCTTCTTCCCCTTGACCGCTCGTCGACCCTTCTTCCTTATCTGACCCATACCTAATCTTTAGGGGATGTCTTTTACCAGTCTATAGCGGTATACGGAGCTGTTTCTTACCAGTCTGCAGTGGTATACAGAGCTGTTTATACCAGTCTGTAGCAGCATACAGAGCTGTTTCTTACCTGTCTGTAGCGATATACAGAGCTGTTTCTTACCAGTCTGTAGCGGTATAAAAAGCTGTTTCTTTCCAATCGAAGCGGTATATGAAGCTGTTATGTCAAAGGTTTTTTGATTGATAATGAACAAAAAAACTGTACGTGCGTTAGTTACACGGAGATGTGCTCTATCATTAGAATACGAGAAGACTGATATCTATGATGCTTGAGTTCTCGTATAAATACCTTATCGTTCGAAAAGAAAATGTAGCATAACAATATCAGTCGAGAGAGAGAGCATGCGTTTCGTACGACAGTCCTTGAATATCCAGGTTCCGACCTGCCGCACGTTCGACGACCATGATGAGATAATTCGGAAGCATGGGTCATTGCTACCGAGTACTATACGATGCGTGATAAGCGGCCCGTCAGGATGTGGTAAAACGAACGTCATGATTAGCCTGTTGGAAAGTCCGAATGGACTGCGATTCGCAAATGTGTACATGTATTCGAAATCGTTACGTCAGCCAAAATATCAATACTTCAACAACTTGTTCTCGCACGTGGGCAAGGACGTAGGTTATTTTGCCTATTCGGACAACGCGGACGTGATTCCCCCGGCGGATGCTCGACCGAATTCGATATTTATCTTTGACGACGTTGCTTGCGACGAACAGGATGTCATGAGAGAATATTTCGCGATGGGCAGACAATCGCACGTCGTTTGTTTCTATCTGTCGCAATCGTACGCGAGAATACCCAAACATTTGATTCGCGACAATGCGAATCTAGTGATTCTATTCAATCAAGATGACACGAATCTGCCACACGTTCATCAGGATCATGTGAATACAGATACGTCGTTCGAAACGTTCAACACACTTTGTAGGAGCTGTTGGCGAAACAAGTATGAATTCCTTGTAATCGACAAAGACAGTCCTGAGAACCGAGGAAGTTGCAGACGCGGATTTAACGAATTCGTCGTGCTGTGATCCGGCTCATTTGGACGGTAAGAGGTGTCGATGTCACATCGTGCTCCCCACTCGATATGCGTCCGTCAAAGAAAAACCTGCGAGCTGCCATCGTTAAGGAAATAGCTAAGACCAGTGACGTCATACGTAAAAAGAGTTTAGCCTTGAAAGTTGGGAAAATGGATGTACAGTCCAACATTGAGACGAATTTACGTCCGATTGTGGAACCGTTGAAACAGCTGGTTCAAAATACAGCTACGGAAGCGAAAGATAATACATCAAGTGCTGATCGACCGTTGGATTTGCAAACACAGCAGCAGCAGCAGCCGCTGTTCTCTGTGAAGAAGAAGAAAGTGGGGTGATAATTTATTAAGAAAAAGAGGAAACACGATGAAGCGACATTAACTCCAAGGATGCATTTGAAAAAGAAGAAGAATAAAGTATATTCCCCCATCGGTGTCAGCGATGACGTTGACTATGTTGACGTTGACGATGACGACGACGTCCACGATGCGGACAGCAATATGGTGCTCGAACCAACACCTTCAATGCATCCGGAGAAGGAGGTAGCTTTCGAATCATCTCCAACGGCTGCAACATCGTTGGAATCATCGATGCGAAATATTTTGAGAAGTCCTGAAAAGCATCGCGACGAATACGAGCATTTGTTCAGTAATCTTAGACCTTTAGCGAGCGAATACTTGAGAAATTTCTTTAGCGGGCCGCCGAAAAGTCAGGACAATGTGTACGGAGTGTATTTTCATAATAACAAACTGATGCTTGGAAACGTTGCGTTCGACGTGGAAAGCAACGATGATATTGTTATTAATAAAAT
The DNA here is from genome assembly GCF_051020955.1 of Megalopta genalis. Classification (NCBI taxonomy): domain Eukaryota; kingdom Metazoa; phylum Arthropoda; class Insecta; order Hymenoptera; family Halictidae; genus Megalopta; species Megalopta genalis. Next base: position 62,690 of record NW_027476431.1, on the reverse strand, counting down.
TAGGTACAGGGGAACTCCAGGTCTCTACGAATTGATATTCAAAAGAATACCCAACGAGAACCTGTACACCGAGAACGATAAAGAAATTTATAGAAACATTCTCATCGCCACGCATGCGCACCGACGTGGTAATCAGATAATGGGAAATAAGGGCTACAAGTACAAAACTATTATAGGACCAATGTTCTCAGCGTTACGTGGAAAAGGTATAAATATTCCAACTACGATGATGCGTGTAACCAACAATCCGGTCGATTATGTGCATCGGGATGACCCAAATGAGCTGGTAGATCGTTTGAAATGGTTGATGGCATCGAAAAATGCTGGTCATACCAACCACGACAATGAAATAACATCCATAATCAAAGAACTTCGCGAAGCTGGATTGATTGTAAATTAAATTGTTCGAATATTTATTACGTTAGTGACGATTGAAATGCCTGTTGGTAAATTTATCAAATGGTTCGATAAAACGAGTATCCGTTGGAATTGCTGCGAAACCAATCAAACGTTATTCGCAGACGAAAGTTGGGAGGTCAGATTTAAAAATATTGAGTTCAGACTCGACGACATTTGTCGGCAAATACAACAGATCGGGCAACAGCAAGATCTACTCGAGTTGTTGGTGTTAAAGAAGAAGAAGAAGAAGAAAGGAGAAGAAAACAACTGAACCAACAAACGAAATAAAATGTCTATTAATAAATTTGGTACGTTGTATAAACATAGTACGCTCGAGTCGAAAATATTGGCAGATATTTCAACTTTTTATTCGATATGTAAAAATTATGTACACGACAATGCCATATGCTCGATCGGCAATTTTTACGACGCGCGAGGCGCTAAGATAGCTCATGTCGCAAATCCTACGACGAACGATGACACGGCCACCAAACTGTACGTCGATCGCGTTTCAAAGATAGGCGATGATACTGTAACGTCATCGCTTCACCAGTACATGCAGAATAATGCGATGTGCTTCTCAACGGAATCGTACACGGCTCGAAATAAGAGGATCAAACATTTGGCGGAACCGCTTCGAAACGATGACGCGGCCACTAGATCGTACGTTGACGATGTATCGAAAAGAGGAGACGACGAGCTTCGTAGAAAAATAACAGCTAACGAAAAAGTGACGGAGGGTGTCGAACAGGCCGGTGTAAAATGCAAGTCCGAACTCGTGGGTAAAATAACGGCTAACGAAAAGTTGGCGAAGGATGCCAAACAGACTAGCGAGAAATGCAAGTCCGAACTCATGGGTAAAATAACGGCTAACGAAAAGCTGGCGAAGATGCCAAACAGACTAGCAAGAAATGCAAGTCCGAACTCATGGATAAAATAACGGCTAACGAGAAACTAACGAAAGATATGGAGCAGACTAATGAAAAATGGAGGAATAAAGTGCTAGCTAAAATATATAATTTTCAATACGACAGTGATCAGAAAATTAAATCAATCGATTCAGATAACGATGAAATTAATGTGAAAATTGATAACGTATTTTCGGTATTGGAGCAAAAGGTTGAAGCATTAAAACAGAATATGAAAGATGAAACGGACAGCTCAATCGGTAACCAACTAAAAATCTTTGAGGAAAGTTTTCGTGGTAAAATGAAGAAATTAGTTGCCGAGGAATGCCTCAAGTTCTATAAATAACATGCTTTTGCGTCGATTGCATCATTTTTGCTGGTGATTACGGTGGTAAAACATCGATTGTCGAAAGAAATTGGAGCAGCAGCAGCAACGATGCGTAACAGCAGCAGCAGCAGCAAGAAATCATCGTCTCGTGATTCGCTAAAACAGACTATTCAAGACATCGTCGCGAATATAGACACGAAACATGAACATCAAGAAGACAATTCAATCAACATGAAGTAATTCAATAGATTTATGTTCGACCTGATAAATACGATAAGAAAATACGTTCTACATGTATCGGACGAGAATGACGAGTTCGATGCATTGGGCCTGCCTATAGACAGTATAAAAGTTCCTATTAACACGAAGAAGTATGTCGACAACGTTATCAACGAGAGGGCGGTAATTTTGAACAGTGACAACGAATTTTTCGATGCAAAATCTCGAATTATTCGATATTTGGCAACTCCGGTTTTCGCCAGCGATTCGGCTGTAACACTAACCCTTCCAGCCCCACTCTCAGTCCCTACAAGAGATAAGACGCGGGTATAAGTAGGGAGCTAATTATGCGCGCAGCATTGATTGATTGACATTACAATCGGTAATCCGGAGGTACATATTGTGCGCGGCGGACAAGGTCCCAGACCGGCGTGAATTAATTTGTGGAATATTGTAAAATAAAAGACACGCTGGAAAGCTATAGCTTTCCAGCTCCTTTTTAATAAAAACAAGTGCTTCAAACACTGCGTAACAATTTGGCGATCATGCCAGGATCCGTCTGCTACGATCACAAAACAGACAAAACACTACCACTACTAAACAACAAAAAGGACCACTACGCAGCAGAGCAAGGTAAAAAGCCTGGACTCATTATTTAAACGCTATCGCGAACCGCGGAGTTCCATACTATCTCCCACGAGCTTGAATACCGAAACCAACGTGCAATGCTAAAAACACTCGCACTTCGTCGACAACACCAACAAACATACACTTATCACTTTGGATGTTCTTCTTCATCGTCTTCCATACCATATTCTCCGTGGAATATTTTTTTCTCTTTTTTTGTCATCTTTTAAAGTTTCTTCCTGGATTCTACTTTTTATCAGCCTCTTCTTTGATCTTCAATTGCGCTATTCTTCTAGATTGTCTAACAGGTGTCTCGTTTTGGGTTGCTCCCGACTGTTCTTCGGCGATGTCTGTACCAACCTCGAGACCCAGTACCATTTTTCGTTTCTTTCGCTTTTTCTGAGGTATCGGCATTAAATTCAAAGAATTGTTGACATTGTTTATTAAAAAACTCTGTTCATTGTACGCTTTGCTCATTGTATACAAGGCTCGAGCATTCATATGGCCCATCCTCTCGTACCCATGTTTTAGTCTTTGTACTTGAGAATTAGTCGAAATCGCACTATTGCACTGTTCCGGAGGAATTTTCACTTCAAATAACATCCGAAATAGCTTGCCGTACCGTACACCAATTGAGGAGAGATTTCCATGCTTATCACGAATTTCGCATCTCTTCGCATATGCATGGAATGTGTACTGTTTATCAATTATCGCACCAATTGAAAAAAGATTTCGTTTCAACTCTGGCACATATAAAACATTTTCAACTCTTCATTCTTGATTTCGATTGTTCACTTTCTCTAATACTACTACCGTTCCTCTTCCTGCTGCTTCTAACACTTTGTCATCTGCTATTTTCACATAATGATTATTGGTCAACGATACAAGCGAGGTAAACAAGTCTTTGCAACACGACATATGCATATTCGCACCAGAATCCGCGATCCATATGTCTTTATCACTGCTAGTAGTTTGCGAAGAATACGCCGTGACTTCACTGATGTAAGTAGAATCTATTAATCTCGACTCTGTTGCGTCTTCAGTTCGCTTCTTTTTTCCTCTCTTCGGGCACTCTCTCATCCAATGACCCTTTTCTTTGCAGCAATTACGTGTTGTTCTTTTCTTGAGGTCTTCTATCCTCATCTTTGCTTCGCTTTTGCTGAATTTACTGTTCCTTTTTGCATCTTTGTCGTCCGAATACTTCTTCAATTCGAGCGCTTGTACTCGAACTACAAGAGATGACCCGTTCTCTCATTCGGCTTCAGAGAGTCGTTTATCCTCGCGGATGAGCCTGGCAAACAGATATTCTTTCTTTCGCTCCGCTTTTGCAGTACATTCCCATGCCATTCTAAATGCGGTAAACTTGGAAGTTAGGCAACTCAACAGCTTACATTCCACAGCGGCATCGGAGAGTTCTTCTTCTGCATCCGCTAATCTCTTACAGATGCTTTCAAATCGCTCAACTTGAAGAGCGATAGATTCACCATCTATAAATCGGAACGCATAGTATTCTTGCCATGCACTTTGTTTAGTGTCTTCACTTGAGTCACTATACAAATCCTTGAGTTTTGTCCAAATCTGTTTTGGATCAGCGCAGTTACTCAAATTTGGATGTAGTCTCTTATCTACAGATCCAAGGAGAATAACTGCAGCCTGTGCTTGAGATTTTTTCCATCTCTTCCAGTCGTCCACTCCTGTGCGGTTAGGCTCTGCTTCTGTGCCATTCACAAAGCCAGAAAGATCTTTTGCCTCCAACGGGAATGAAATACCGAATTTCCACATCGGGTAGTTCGTTCCGTCCAGCTTGTTCAGATCAATTGGCCATGATAAAGATGATGTGTCGCACGTTATTCTTTAAACACACGTCACACCACTATGCACTTGAATGTGTCCGAATAAATACACTAGTGGCGCAATGGAAGCGTGCTGGGGCCCATAACCTGTTGATTATTTATTGAACACACAAGATCTAATCTAGAGGCTTGCTCGTGAGAACTTAGAGACAACGAGTGTACTCTTAGGCTGTTCACCGACGACTAACTAAAAACGCGGAAGACCCGCAAACTATGGGTCGAGAAAACTTTATTGGTCATAAATAACTAATCCGTGTAACGGACTTTCGAGTCAACGCACGTTTCGCGCTCACGTGCCCTGCAGATGAGCAGCAAGGGCCGTTTTACCTAAGAAAACGGACAAGGCCGTAAAATTTACAAATTACCCATTTTCAACAGCATTGAAAATGCTTTTACATTTACAGTAACCCGTATTCCCCATTATCTGGTTACCTCGTTGATGCGCGCGCGTAGCGATGAGAATGTTTCTGTAAATATTCTTATCGGTCTCGGTGTACAGGTTCTCGTCGGGTATTCTTTTGAATATCAATTCGTAGAGACCTGGTGTTCCCTTGTACCTAATTTTATTGATAACGATATCGTCGTTGCTTTAAACATCAAACGTGGTGTTTACAAGCATCAGTTTGTCATTGTGAAAATACACTCCGTACACGTCGTCCAAATTTTTCGGTGGTCCGCTAAAGAAATCGCTAAAGGTCCAAAATTGTTGAACAAATGTTCGTATTCGGCGCGGTGCGTTTCAGGACTTTTCAAAATGTTTCGCACCGATGATTCCAACGAGGCCGTAGGAGACGATTCGAAAGCTTTCTCCTGTTGCGCCGAAAGTATCGTAGCTATCGGTTCGAGCGCCTTATTGCCACCCGCCTCGTTATCGTCACTGTCACCACCGTCGTTGCCATCGTTGTCGTTGCCATCGTCGCCGTCGCCGCCGTCGTCGTCGTCAACACATAGTCAATGTCATCGTTGGTAGGAACAGAGGAATATATTTTCTTTTTCTTCTTCAAATGCATACGATCGGCGTATTATCGTTCGCTTCCGTAGCTGTATTTTGAATCAGCTGTTTCAGCGGCTCCACGAACGAACGCAAATTCGTCTCAATGTTCGACTCCGTATCCATTTTCCAAACCTTCGGGGCTAAACTCTTCTTACGTATGACGTCACTGGTCTTGGCTATTTCTTTGGTGATCGCGGCTCGCCGATTTTCCTTAGACCGACACATATCGAGCGGTACGATGCAACTCCGACGACTCTTGCAGTCCAAATGAGCCCCCGATCACAGCACGACGAATTCGTTAAATCCGCACCAGTAACGACCACGATTCGCAGGACTGTCTTTGTCGATAACAAGGAATCCATACTTGTGTCCCCAACACCTCCAACAAAGTGCGTTGAACGTTTCGAACGACATATTTGTATTCGCATGATCCTGATGAACGTGTCACAGATTCGTGACATCTTGATTGAATAGAATCACTAGATTCGCATTGTCACGAATCAAATGTTTGGGTATTCTAGCGTACGATTGCGACAGATAGAAACAAACGACGTGCGATTGTCTTCCCATCGCGAAATATTCTCTCATGACATCCTGTTCGTCGCAAACAACGTCGTCAAAGATAAATATTGAATTCGGTCGAGCATCTGCTGGGGGAATCACGTCCGCGTTGTCCGAGTAGGCAAAATAACCTACATCCCCCACGGACGAGAGCAAGTTGCTCAAGTAATGATACTATTGTCTGTATACCGTTACGGACTGGTAAAAACAGCTCCGTATGCCGTTTACAGACTGGTAAAAACAGCTCCATATACCGTTACTGACTGGTAAAAAGAGCTCTGTATACCGTTACAGACTGGTAAAAACAGCTTCGTATGCCGTTTACAGACTGGTAAAAACAGCTCCATATACCATTGCAGACTGGTAAAAAAAGCTCTGTTTACCGTTACAGACTGGAAAAAACAGCTCCGTATACCGTTACAGATTGGTAAAAAAAACAGCTCTGTATACCGATACGGACTGATAAAAACAGCTCTGATGAGGTTAGGTATGGGTCTGAAGAAGAAGAAGGAGGAGGAGTGACCGACGAGCGGTCAAAGGAAAGAGAAAGAATGGTAGTAGAAACAGTGTCGATAGAATTCTACCGATCGCCAAACGAGGCGGTCTTCTACCGCTGTTGTTACCTGCTTTGGGAGCTTTGGGAGCGTTGACAGGTGGCGCTGCTGGGGTGATCAAAACGATAAACGATGCGAAAGCTGCGAAGAAACAATTGGAAGAACCGCGACGACACAATCGCGCAATGGAGGGCCGTGGAGTGTATCATACCGTACAAACGTGCAAAAGGAATGAAGAAAAGAAAAAAAAGGCAAAAGGAAGGAAAAAGATAACTCGGCGACGGACGTTGAATTGAAAATCGCCTGAATTTAAAATTACCGCATTTTCGCGGAGTTTTCATGCGCGATGAATTCCCGAAACAAGTATGGGTAAACGAACGAGGAATAGTGAATCTGGATAGCGGTCATGGTTCAGGAATGCACTGGGTCCCGTATATAAAGCATAGTTCGCAAGTCAGTTACTTCGATAGTTTTGGAGATCTTCGACCACCGATCGAATTGATTCGTTATTTCGGACCGAACGCGGCGATCTCGCACAATCACAAGATTTATCAAAGTTACGACGAAAGCGTGTGCGGACAATTGTGTGTGAAATTTCTGCGAGGAACTATGATATAGTTCGTCGCAAGGATGTCATACACGTTCACGTTATCGGGAAGAAGTAGCGTGTTATCGTCCAAGTAATTCCCGCCTATATATTATATTTCCACAATACTGATTACGAACTGGGCCTGCTCGATTTGCAAACTTATTACACGATACCATACATCAGATCAAATATCGAAAACAATAAATCATATTTCGGTGACGAGGGTGAGGAGATAATCATCCCGGACGGTTCGCACGAACTGGAGGTGATCAACGCTTACTTGAGGCGTGAGATAAGCGCGCGGTATCCTTCTCCAACCAAAGATAACAACGATGTAAAATATCCACTAATCCTACGAGCGAACAACAACACTATGAAAAGCGAAAGTAAAAGTGCATATAAGATAGATTTTACGAAACCTGACACCGTGGGTCCTATCCTAGGATTCTCTAGGAATCGCATTCTATCACTGAACTCGTGGCATGTATCGGACACTTCCGTGAATATCATTAACACAAGAATGCAACGAAACCACCGGTTCGTACGATAACGGGAAACTGTTTCACATGATACATGAATTCGCGCCCAACGTGTCGCCGGGGTATAAAATATCGGAAACGCCAGCACGAGTCATTTACATTGCAATCGTTACACGATCAATGGATGATTTAACGATTCGCATCGTGGACCAGTCTGGACAATTGATTGATTTTCGAAACGAAGAAATCACGGTACGGATGCACGTTCGTCGAACTGTCTCATAACCTTGACATAACCGTTATGATAGTTCATAATAATAATACGATATCGAATACGTCGAACATAAAAAACGGTGCGCCGTTTCGAAATAACAACAACAACAGTAAGGAGAAGAAGACAAGAAAACTAACCGCGCGAAAAGTGGAATATCTACGATCTTTGGGATTCATCGTTACCAAGTAATCGAACTCGCTTCACCACCATGTCCGACGACATTTTGAACATCTCCGAGGCACCAATCATCGATAATCGAATAACTAAGATCGACCTGCACACCTACAATCCGTGCGTCAGCACAACGTTTGGAAATAGCGATGAGATAAGAATACCCTTTCAACATCAAGACTGGTACACTCTTCCGTGTAAAAGCTTCCTATACGTGCAGGGAAGACTCAGCCTACCAGAAGGATCGACCAACGACATGGTGGCTCTAGACAACAATGCGGTAGCGTTTATGTTCGACGAGATACGTTACGAATGGAAATCGATCGGTCCAGAAATCCCGATACAACGACGACCTTGAAGAATTACGTCAGTCTGAACATTACGAAGAGCAACGCGCTGTCCAACGCGGGCTGGATGTACAGAAACGACGATCAACGGAGGGAAACTCTCATCGCAACGCTTACAAATTTGCTAAATTTCAACTTTTGCGTGCCTATGGACACATTGCTAGGCTTCTGCGAAGATTACAAACGCGTTGTAATAAATGCTCGGCACGAATTGATTTTGATTCGCGTGCGCAACGAAACCTGTCCTGGTTTTGCATAAAATTTAATGGAGAATGCCGCGCTTCGCTTTGGAAGAAATACACAAGTTGTCGATGCTGCGTATTCTTGAGAGCGAAAGATCGTTCAGCATGAGTTTCTGTTCGTGGAAACTGTATGAATATTCGATGCTGCAAACAACCACAACATTTTAGTTGTACATTTTACTTTATATATTTTCATTGACCAAGTACTTATTTTTTGTGGATGTCAATATCTTTCTATTTTAGCTACAATATTTGCCCACGATTTTTGACTACAATTATATGATTGGAATATAAAATTTCATACGACGATCTTCGTGTTAAGTAATTTTTGTATTTAATTGTGATAAAAATGTTTACTTAACCAATTTTTTTTAAATAATATTATAGGTCACGTAGTACAAATATATTGTCTAAAGTAGTAATAAAGAATATTATCAGTTATGAACAATATGATTATAGACAATGTAATAAGAAAAACATAATCAATTATAAATATTGTTTGAATTATTGTTACATATGTATTGTTAACTAGGAATATGTCTTTTTCTATCGCTCCATTGTGTGGTTTTCGTGTGTACAACAGATCCGACGTCCATTTTTTCGGTTTTTTTCGTAATCCGCTTGATATTTGTATCTGAAAAAAAGATACTACTCCTGAGGACTACTCCTGTTTCCAGCACACTTTTATACAACACTCTGTATATCGTTACCGATATTCTTGTAGAGCATCGAAAGACAAATGCAACGAGTATAATGAATATATACAGTGACTCGCATTAATATTCGGACACAATATTGATACAAGAACAATTGCTCCTTTTTATTGATTATCATAGTATTATTGAATCAATTGTTTTCTCATACAAAGTAAGTAGAAACATAAATTTTGTTTATTTATTGCACATGTTCTTTTGTATAATAAGCGATGAACAAGATTGTGAGGAAATTTAACGTCACAAAGATATTCGGACAGTGAATGAATTACATTAATTTTATATAAAATGAAAATCTTTTTAATCACGTTATCATAATATTAATATTTTGTCGGTTCACCCGTTTGTTTTATTACTTCATGTAATCGCTTGGGCATGTTACAGATGACTTTATTTAAATAATCCGACGAAATTCGTTTCCATTCGTCTAACAAACGTTGTTTTATCTTTGTTGTTGTCTTTGTAAGTATTGTACGAATTTTGTGGTCCAATTGATCCCATAAATTTTTAATTGGATTTAAATCAGGCGATTGAGGAGAAGGATGCAGTACTTTTGGACAATTGTTTAACAAATATTCCTGTACAATTCTGACCTTGTGTTTAGGATCACTGTCCTAATAAAACTGAAAACTGTACGTACACCCATATTTATAACACTTGTAATTAAATTTTCTTTAAAAAATGTCCAAATATTTCATTTTATCCATAATACCATCGATAAAAACTAGTTCACCTATACCTACGGACTGTCCGATTATTTTTGTGACGTTAAATTTCGTCACTATCTTGTTTATCGCTTATTATACAAAAGGACATGTGCAATAAATAAACAAAATTTATGTTTCTACTTACTTTAAGGAGTGCTTTATTATATGAGAAAACAATTGATTCAATAATATTGTTGCGAATTACTGCATTTCTTTCGCGTCGCGGCATTTTATTTACAATAAAGTACATAAACTATAATACAACTCAATTCAATTATGTTTGAGATCTTTGGACCGCTCGACGGTCCGATCCCGACTCTTCGATTGTCCGTTGATAACACACCTCCGTGGCAACCCCTCTATTCTATTATTCTTTAAGGAGGTGTTCACAACAGGGCAGTTTCACATTACAGCCACTTGATTTGGACAAGTCGCCGTAACAATATTATCATAAACAATAAAAAAGAGATATAATTCTTGTAACAATATCGTGTCCGAAACATTAAGTAATCAACTTTCAAACGCAAACATATCGAGGTTAAACAATCGAAAGTATTCAATCATTATACTTGTTGGATTCGTTTCTTCGCCCTTCATCAAAACACGTACGATTCTATTTAAAATTAAACGAAAATAATTTATCAAAAATATTTAAGTTCCTCTGCTTTCAGACGCTACTATCTCAGGATTAAATGACCACAATACTACTCGTCTTATCATGCTCTTGTTACGAGCCGAGGGCCAGGCAGTTTGGGTGGCCGGAGGTTGCATGTAATTGGAATTTTTGGATGAGGTGCGTAGACCAGCCGATGTTTATTTCGACACAGGTGGCTACCTTTAAAATTAGGATAAGGTGTTTGGAGAAATTGATATTAGGGTTAGAAAAGAAATAAAGATATACCTCGAGCGGTTAAGATATATCTTGGTGGGTTATACCAACTACTGGTTTGAAACAGGAGGTGGAAATGATTAAACTTGAAACCAAAGAAAACTGGTAAAAACTAAATTATTACGCGTTGGGTTTTACAACTGTAAGTAAGTTTTCGCGGAAGAAGAATTGAAACTCGATGTTACTAATGCTTCCGCGTCGACGAATGACTCGAAACTAGCCCAATTCCCGGTCGCGTTTGGGCCCTTTATATAGTCAGTTTTTCTGTGGCAAAATGGTAGTGGGGATGACCCTATGTGGTCCGACTCCAGAAATGTTCGTCGTCGTACTCTCTCGGAGGTACTCGACTCGCGATATACAAATGAATCCCCGGCTGGCTGGCGCCAGCCTGGCGTATGCCTTCAGGAGGGAATATAAAAAATTCGTGGGAAGATTCTCCGTACGTTACACTCTAAAAGGCTCTTGAAAGCAAGCTACGAAATTCTTTTATTTCCGAATACCATAATCTGCGAAGCTTCAGAAAATCGGGTCTGCTTTATTCTACGTCCACCGAGATGGATATCCGGCGATCGTAATCCGCCGTTCGCAGAAGTCAGGAGACCAGAAACATAAAAACAACCGTGTCGCTGAAATTTCGCAACTCCATGTATCGGATTAACCGTCGGAAGACGGTTTCGATGGTCGCGGGCAACGTCTTACGACCGTTAGTCTATACGTACTCCGAATATCGCTTTCCGGCAAATTTTTTTTTGGGGGGAGGAGATAGTACAGCTATGCTCCATAAGGTACGGAAGAAAGCGGTGGAGGGGGACGGAACTAAAGGAAACCAGAAATCCTGCTGGATGATTGGCTTCTATCTTCAGTACGATCGGGTCGCGCCGTTTATTTACAACACAGAGGCAACCTTTAGCGAACACCGACGACGACCCCTCACCCCACCCCGATCCAGCACCTAAAGGTGTCGGTGATGCAGCCACGTAGTGTTTACACTCGTGGTTGGAGTGGCGAGAGCGACGATTCGTTGCCGGGAAACACGCGAGTGTCGATCGAGTTTTCCTTCTTCGGTTTCGGCGGCGCTGTTGGTGCGGCGAGTTTATTGGAAATTTGTGGCGACGGCGGGGAATATCAATTTTGGTGGGACGTGACTGGGAACAGGTTTTTGGCAGCGTTAAAAGGAACGCATTGAAATTGCGTATCGCTTCTAACGGTTAAGATTCGAATTAAAAAATGCGATCAATTAGGAAGAATATTATTTTTGGTTTATGGACCGTCGAGGTCATTTCAACCCGTGGCGTTTGGATCATTGCTTAACACGTTCGCCCGCAACATAAAGAACGTCATATTAATCTTCTGAATATAATTATTTAAAATTATAGCACATAGCATGATATTTAGAGAATTGATGCCTTCACTTTGGCGGCATTTTCATCATGTCGCGTAAGATGATACAATGTATTTAATGCAATAAATACAATAAATATAACTATGCTGATAGCCAACGTAATATAATTTAATTACTCAACTTTTGGCAATTATGTAAAATACTAGAAATAGTGTATTTAATGTATTATATTAAATTATATATAATATAGAGTTTAGTATGATATACAGTATAAATGTATTTAATTATACTATATAATATACAATATTATTATATATTATATTTAGTATAATATACAGTGTTAGGGATATCTTCTTATCCCTTAGTGCCTCATCCTGGCCGCCCAGAGGTCGCCGCCGACGCATCACCGGCGCGTCTACCGCGTACCACTCTGTTTGTTTCTTATGGTCACAGTCTGTGGGACCCATGTGCACGCTAGCCACGTTTTGTACTAATGTTTATTAAACCACGTTGTGTTAAGTAATTAACCTGTGTCTCTCACTTCCATACCTTTTATCAGGTTATGGGCCCAGAGCACGTTCAGAATGCAATTAATTGTGTAGTGAGAGCGCATTACTAAAGAAGTGCGCGAAAGCAACGTGTCGGACGCGATTTTCAAGGTTATGTCGTTCAAAAAAAAATTTTTCTTTCTTCACCCTGCGTAAAAAGAGGAAAAAGACCGACAATGGCCGCGTCGAATTTAGTGCGTGTCAAAACCCTCTCAAAAGATAATTACGACATGTGGAAGATCCACCTGAAGGCACTTTTGATAAAAAATCGCACGTGGGGATACGCTGCCGGAACAAAGGTCAAGCCTGCCCCGTCCGGCGAAAACGCTGCGTCGATTGCCGAATTGCAGGAGTGTGATAGCGAGGCTATGTCCGATATAATCTTGGCGATACAACCATCGGAACTGAAACAAATCAAGGACTGTCTCACTTCCCGCGAATTGTGGTTGAAACTTGAATCGATTTATCAATTGAAAGGACCCGCGCAGTAAGCATCCCTGCTAAAACAAATTGTTCTCCAGAGAATGACGGATGGTGGGCGAGATGGATGTAAACAACAACGACGATTTGTTGTCCATCTTATTGCTGTATAGTTTGCCGGCGAGCTTCGAATGCTTCCGATGCGCGATCGAATCTCGCGACGAATTGCCAAGACCCGATATTCTACGTGTTAAAATCGTCGAGGAAAGCGACGCGAGGCACAACGATCGACGAAGCTCGATCCACAACGCAATGACTGCGGAGCGAAAATATAAAGATCGAAGTGACCGTAAATACGCGAGCAAAACAGAAAATGTGTCAAAATGCTATCGATGCAAAAAACCGGGCCACACACACACACACACACACACACAAGGCGGCCGATTGCAGGACACAACATAAAAACCACCGCAACAACGTGAACAAAGTTGAGCAGAACGCCTCCTTATATATCACGCCGGAGTCGGATTCGTGTAAATTCGTACGCGCAGCGAACGTCGATAACGACTATGCATGGTGCCTTGATAGCGGATGCACTTCGCACATGTGCCGGAGCATAAATAAATTTTCGCGCGTGGAATCCAACAATTCCGACAGCTTAAAATTAGCCAACAATTCCACGACAACGATAAGTGCAAAAGGCGTGGTGCCATTGACAACAAACACTGACGGTAGGGACAAAACTTTCAACTTGCAGAACACGTTGTACGTACCAGATTTACGGACAAATCTGTTATCCGTCGCGAAAATCGTGGACGAAGTTCACCGCGTGGTGTTCGATAGCACATCCGCCCGCGTAATAGACCAGAGAGACAGCACATTACTCGTCGCGGATCGGATAAACGGACTATACTACGTCAGGGAATCGTCTTCCAAAGAACAAGGGAGAATCGCTCGGTCCGAAAATCCAACTAAAGGATCAATCATGGATTGGCACATTCGGTTGGGGCACTTGAACTTTAGGGATCTACGAACAGCATTGAAGAACGGAACGATACAAGGTATCGAAACGACCGACGCTCAGGAAGATCCCGAATGCGAAATCTGCATTCAGGGAAAAGTGACGCGTGCCCCCTTCCCAAAAAGGTCCGACAGAAAAACGAGACCCGATGAGTTGATACACTCCGATGTTTGCGGCCCCATGCGAGTATGCTCGAACGGAGGTGCACGTTACTTCGTCACGTTCATCGACGATGCAACTAGATGGTGCGAAGTAAGATTCATTCGCCATATAGGCGAAGTAATCGACGAGTTCGAGAACTTCAAAAAACTCGTGGAGACGCATAAGGGAAGAAAGATGAAATTCCTGCAATCCGACAATGGGACGGAGTACGCAAATTCCAAATTCGACTCATTGTTGAGAAATTCCGGGATTAAGCGTCGCCTAACAATCCCAAACAATCCGGAGCAGAACGGAGTGGCGGAGCGACGAAATCGCACACTCGTCGAAATGGCAATGTGCCTACTAATTCAGTCGACGCTTCCACCTTCGTTTTGGGCAGAAGCCGTATCCGCGGCGAACTATACAAGATATAGATGTCCAACAAGCTCTCTGGATGGGCGGACCCCTCACGAGGCCTGCATAGGAGAGGCCCCGGACGTTAGCGGATTAAAAGAATTCGAGCGCGAAGTCTATTGTGTACATCGGTCGGCACGCGCGGGAAAGTTCGACCCACGCGGAAAGAAAGGTTTTTTTCTAGGCTATGCTGACCAAGCATTGAGAGTGTGGATCCCCCAGATGCGAAAAGTGGAAATTTCGCGCGACGTTAAATTTCTACAAACAAAGGCCGAGATGCAGGCTTCCGATCAGGACCATTTCTATCCGAGTTAAGACACAAGTGTCGACGAGGACCGACCAAACGAGGAGCCCGAAAAGACGGATCCTCTTTTCGACATCGGCGTGACTGCGAGACTGGACAACACAGTTGGCGTCGACGAAAATCCAGGTAATTCGGTTGAAAATGTTCACAGTTCCGAACGGGAATGGGAGGAGCGACAGCCCGAGCGCGCACTCGGAAGGCCCCGAATGCTACGCACAGGAAAACCAGGAAGACCACGGAAAGTTTACCAGGAACGAAACGCAGAACCAAGTGACTCGGCTGGTTTGGCAGAAGTCTCCATCAAATCAGCGATCTCTGGATCACAAAAAGACGAATGGATGTTAGCAATGGCCGAGGAATTTATCTCCATTCTCAAAAATAAGACATGGGACATGGTTAATCGTCCCGCGAACAAGTCGACAGTCGGAAGCTGCATTGTGCTTCGAAACAAGTACGGAGCAGACGGCGAAATTACAAAAAGGAAGGCTAGGGTCGTGGCGAAAGGTTTTTCCCAGAAACCGAGCGCGGACTACAGCGAAACCTTCGCATCGGTAGCCCGACTCAGCTCTATACGCCTCGCCGTTGCTTTTGCTGCCAGTCAAAAAATGCACATTCGACAATTCGACGTGACTGCAGCGTACCTGAACGGAGTCATCGAGGAAGAAATCTTCATGGAGGTCCCAAATTATACCAGGGAGGTTCTCGAGTTTATCGTGTCGAAGCAACACACATCCCCCCGAAATCGTAGCCGAAGCAACACACATCCCCCGAAATCGTAGTCGAAGCCAAAAGAATGCTGGCCTCGCTACACAGGAATCGCGTTTGTCGAATCAAGAAGGCCCTGTACGGCCTGAAGCAGGCTGGTCGCTGTTGGTATCGACGCTTAAGCGACGAACTGATAAAGCTCGGTGCTACCCCCACAGCAGGCGATGCGAGCGTCTACGTAAGGGGCACGGGTGATAATCTTACCTTAATCATCGTTTACGTGGACGACATCTTAATTATATCGCGCAAGTCCGAAGAGATCGACAGAGTCTACTACTTTCTACGACAATCGTTCGACGTGAAGGACCTGGGGAACGTGAAGTATTGCCTTGGGATGGAGTTCTCCCGCCACACGAGTGGAATAACCCTGAGGCAAAAGGGTTACATCAACGATTTGTTAAATCGTTTTAACATGGCTGAGTGCAAACCTGCAAGCACACCAATAGAGGCAGGAGTTAAGCTGTCCAAATCGAAACTTTGGACCAAGGACGACGGTGAGAAGCCCCCCAACAGGGAGCTAATAGTTGCACTAATCTACCTAGCTGTCGCAACGCGACCTGACATATCACATGCGGTCAGCGCGTTGAGTCAGTTCAACGATTCCTTCGGCAAAGAACACTAGCAAGCAGCGAAGAGGATACTACGATACTTAAAGGGTACCTCGGACGTGAGAATCGTGTTCAAAAACAATATCAGCAACCTAACTGGATACGTGGATGCCGACTGGGCGGCGTGCATCCAGGATCGAAGATCGTATACCGGCTTCGTTTTTACAATGAACGGTGGGGCTGTGTCCTGGGAGTCCAGGAAGCAACAGACCGTAGCGCTGTCGTCGACGGAGGCCGAATATATGGCCCTAAGCGACGCCTGAAAAGAGGAGATGTATCTGCTACGACTGGCAAGAGACATGGGAATCGACGGCCCGCGAAACGTCGAGCTATTCAACGACAACCTCGGAGATCAAAAACTAGCAGGAAACCCAGTATTTCACTCTCGCACTAAGCATATCCATGTGCGACACCATTTCGTGCGAGAAGCACTTGCATCGAGGGAGATCGAGCTCGACCACCTGTTAACTGACGGAGTGCCAGCAGACGCGTTGACGAAGGGACTGTCAACAACAAAGCACTGGCGGTGCCTAGATAACCTCGGCATTCGAAGGGCGGAATCTTGAGGTCGGCCGAGTCTTCGAGAGAGGGTGTTAGGGATATCTTCGTATCCTTTAGCGCCTCATCCTGGCCGCCCAGAGGTCGCTGCCGACGCGTCACCGGCGCGTCTACCGCGTACAACTCTGTTTGTTTCTTATGGTCACAGTCTGTGGGACCCATCTGCACGCTAGCCACGTTTTGTACTAATGTTTATTAAACCACGTTGTGTTAAGTAATTAACCTGTGTTTCTCACTTCCATACCTCTTAGCATACAGTATAATAGATAAATATATATATTTATCTATTATACTGTATATTATACTAAATTATATTATATAAAAAATGTGAATTTAATAATATTATTAATTATATATATAATTAATAATATTATTAAATTAACATTTTTTATATTTTTTTATTGTATTACTAAAGCGTGCAATGTTGCAGCAATAAATATTGCTGCAGCATTTAATACATTATTACCCTATTAAATTATGCATTAACTTAATAAGAATGGTTTAGTATGATTACACTGTGTAATGTTATTGTTCCTGGAATTCCTAATAAATTAAACATTATTTGAAATCATGGAAATTTGAGTTTCTCGTTGTATTATTCAAATATTTTAATGATGCAACAATCTAGTTATCGTTATTTATGCGATAGTAATTATTGATATCTAAATTCCTCATAAATGTGATATCAATAAATAATCATTGTATGTGTACGCCATATAACAGACATTGTTGAAAAGAATCGATGTTATTATAATTCCATTTAATATTATTGAAACTTTAATACCTGAACAAAAAATATTATTTAATATCATGAGAGTTGAAGTTCTCTACAAAAAATATTATTAAATTATTATTATATGTGTTATTATATATGTAATGTGGGGATAGTTATTGAAGTCGAACACAATATATAATATATGATTCTAAAATAAGAGTGGAGTTATTATTTAGAAACTAACAGTTATTATTACATACAATATTTACACATAATTGACTAACCTAAAATAAGAGAATCAAGAGTTAAATGTCCGTGCTTCTATTGGAACTATGATCCCAATTTATTTTAAACACTGTTCACTATCACTTGTCCGTCTTTCTCTTTCTCTTCTCATTCTTCGACTCTCAACTCTTGTCCACGTAGCCGCGTCGTCGTCGCGGCTCTCCTCGCATTCCTCCATTACTCCTGCGCCTGCGCACTCACTCACACACAAAGCTAACATATATATATATATATTAAAATACTATATTCTCGAACTTAAAATTCATATTATTCTAACATTAATTAGTGTCGTTAAAATTCAAAATGCTGTTAAATTGACATAAACTAATATGATGAGAGGTATTATTGTTTCCTGTTGTCGAAATATAAATTTCTTATAAGCTAATATTGATTTCGTGAGAGACTGGATGTGGTTTGTGGTGAGTGGACGGTGACAAGGTGACTATGTACATATAATATTATACGATATTGGCTGTAATGTAATTAGAACTCGCCATTTGTGATTGTGATTGGAGTATGATGAATATTGTAATGCGACTGTAATTACATGCTATTAGGAGAAGATGATTGATTAAAACCATCAACCCAATTATATGTATATTAAATATAGAAAATAGTATAATACACACAGAATAATTTTTTTTTTTGTTAAGTTACACAATTTTGCTACGTGTAATGTTTAAAAGTGTAAAATGATGATAACGATAATTTTATCATTTATAATATTGTTTGTTATATTCCCCGCCTATTTTATATCTTCTACACTTTCTAAAATTTTTGGTATTTCTATATTTGATCATTGGTAATTAGTTATTAATTTTATTTGTCATTTATATTAGTACTACCACGATTTACAGCGGGTATTTTTTTATAGTTTTCCCCCAGTTTACATATCTTACAATTTTTAAATTTCTAGTACTTGTATATTTGACTATTGCATTTTCTGTAGACTCTATATTTTTCGTAATCACAACTTACACCGGTCTTTTTTAATAGTTTTCCCCTATTTTGCATCTTTCATAATTTTTAAATTTTTAGTTCTTGTGTATTTGGCTATTCCATTTACGTACTTTCTATATTTTAGTATTTCTATATTCGCCAGTTGCATTTTAGTGGTTTCTATGGCTTTAGTATTTCTAGATTTGATTATTACATTCGTGCAGTTTTTATATTTTTAATATTTCTTTATTTATTATGTATACTCTATTTATATTGTTTATACATATAGCCAAATATAAAAATACTAAAATGTAGAAGCTACATGAATTCAAAAATTCAGTAAATTTTATATTTGTTGTATATTAATAATCTATATTATAATATAATAATATAATAAATATAATATATATAGTAATATATAATAAATAGTATCCATATTTGAATATATCTACATTTGATTACTGAATTTATATAGTTTCTACATTTTACTATCTTTATATTTGATTATTGTATTTCGTCAAGTTTCTAATATTTCTATCATTTTCTTCTTAATTGTATTTTGCATGTATCGGAATTCTGCCATGTATTACAACGATTCTTACAATCATTGAGCTTCTGCTGTGATTTTTTAATGTATAGTATTTCTACAGTCGACGGCATTTATCATTTGATGGATCGTGCGAAATCATTCGGCTCGAATTCACATTTAACTAAACTCGAATAGCGGAATTATGTTTGATGCGAGATTTTCGCGGAAAATTTTGCGAAACTCTCAACGCTATTGATCGACGAGAAAGAGAATGATCGACTTTCGAGTTCACGTCGTATTTGTTGCATAGGGGATTATGGATTTGATGGATTGATGAGCCAGCTATCAGCGCAAGGATTATTTCGTACTGGTTTCATGAATGTTTGATAAGCTTCGATTAGGCCACTGATTTTACATGTCTATATAAAATATACATTTGTTGTTGTAATAATCTCTGTGCAATTCGTCAGGAGAAAAATTCATTATCGAACGTATTCTCCTTTTAATAATTGGGAACCATTTTAATGAAATTTGTTCATAATAATAATTATTATTATTATTTCCTCTGCAGTTCGATGAAAATTAACGAGAGAAAATCACCTTCTATAAACAAATACAACCGCGTATTATTCTTACGATTATTTCAACATTCATATAAATTGAATTTATGTGTAATGATAATTAAATATTACATTGGTTGAAGTTACATGAAAATCAAGAACAGAAAACATTTTCCATAAATAAATATATTTATTTTAATTATAATATTTATTTTAGTTACGAACTTATATGAAATAATTATTAAAACCTGTTTTCAAAGAAGTTTCATAAAGATCGTGGAGAATAAAATCATTAGTAATAAATGGATATGTACACGTACATTTTTGTTAAAGATTGTCTCAATGTTTATTTAATTTTCAAATCATTCATAATTGATAATTATTTCGTTGGTAATTAAGTAGAAATCTTCAGAATTAAAGTTTTGTTGTACATATATACATAAATATAAATTTACAAAAATTATGTCTACAAATATAGCAGTAATTTTCTTTCGAAAAGAAAACTTTCGAAATTATAATTAATATTGCTTGGTCATCTCTCGGCTCGCTAATGTGCTTCAATAATCAAACACAGCTGTAATTCCCAAGAGTTCCATGCCATAATTATCACGTTCGAAAATTCAATTATTGTATAATATGAGAATCAATTCTATTTAGTATTTCACGAAACCGAAATATGGATATATATAAATTCCATAATTGATATACAAGGAAATTCATTTATTTAATAACGAGAAAGCTACGTATATTTAGTGTATCACGAATGAAAAAAGTAATTGAAATAATTTTTAATTAGTTATTTAATATTTTCGGGGTTATTTTTATTAAAATTGTATAATTGGTATAACTGCGGAATCGAATGATGCGTGAGCAGTGAAAATCAATGTATTCAATGATCGGATGCTGCATGAGAAGTGAGAGGCGATTGAAATTGTTATTTACATATGTCGAGAATTTTGTGCGTGAAATTAGCGTAAATATTCGCGTGTATATTTTAATTTTTTGTAGAATCAATTGACAATATAAATTGATGAAATTTGATTATCAACAGTATACAACAATTCTGAAATTTCTTCGACATTTTGCTTTTATTGAAATTCCTTAATAACAAATCATTTGATATCATCGAAATTCAAATTGCTGTAAATTTTCGCATTAGCATTGCTGAAATTAAAATTCGTATTAATCTAACATTAACTGGTGTCGTTCAAATTGTAATTGCTATAAAATTAACATAAGCTATGTGATCTGGCTAGAACTTACTATTGTTATAATTTATATTATTTACTATTATAAATTGATAAAATATGATTATCAACAATGTTGAACAAAATAAATTCTTATGATATTTCAATTTTTATTTTAAATTTCGTTCGAAAAATCGCTGTTCCTGTCAACAACCAAACTTCGTCTGAGGAATAATTACCCTTCCACAAAATTTAACTATTCCGATCCCTTCATTATAAAGTTTTTAATATTCGTATAGCCTCGGGCAATTTATAAATTTCTCAGAGAAAAATTTTTACAGATTCTCCGACGGAATTAACCACTTGCAATACGATTTCTTTCATTGTCATGTTGATTAGCATACTCCGTCGTTAATAAATTATACACGAGACAGAAAATTTATATTTGTTACATTATATGACTGCATTGTTTTAAATGACAACATATTCAATTTTTATTGTAACATATTTTTGAACATTTAGTACATATCGAATATATATCATTCGAGCAAGGAGGGGATAGTTTCACCCTTAAAAATATAAACGAAGGAAAGAAATTTAATTTTTTAATATCTTTAAATTTTTATCTTAAATTTTTTAAATATCTGGTGCAATTTTAAAAATATGGAAGTTCTATCTAAAAGAAAATAAAAAGGGGTGCAAAATCTACTTTTCGCTGGAAGTATTTTCTTAATCTCCAATAAAATTGTAGAAATAATTATGCAGAGAGGGAAACACCTACAAGATACCACATTCATTCAGGGGGTAGTTTCGTACTACGAAAAATAAAAAGGGATGAAACATTTAATTTTCACTGCAAATATTTTATTAATATACGGTAAAATTTTAGAATAAACATGGAGATAGGTAATATCTAGCCTTCTTCTATAAATAATGTCTTTGTTATTTCTAAATTTCTAGTGAATGAGTTTAGGTTATGTATAACATCATTAATCACTCCAGTCTTGGTACTGCAGAAGATTCTTCTATTATTATCAGTATGACTTTCTAGAGGCCATTTTAAATTAAGCCAGTAAGAAACCCTTTTACTGGATCCTCTTTTTTATAAGAATCTGTTCTTTTAACCCAAGAGCCCTGCTTGGTCGATTCAGGTTAAGTGTTAATGGAATTTCTTATTTTCGTCGTCCGCTAGCGAGGTAACCAACCTGAATCCATTAATCACTCCAGACTAGGTGCTACACGAGGTTCCAAAAACATCGCTATATCTTTTCGATCGGTACCTTTTAGTGAATTGTCCAGTTAGTGAATTAGTCCAGTTGGTCTAATAACATGTGTAAGCATTCAGCTGAAATTTGCATAAAACATACACAAATGTTCTCTTGCATACAATTACTAATATTCAAGATATTACTATTATATAAAAACATTTATCGCGTCAGTATTATTACGATTTTAAAATTTATCGACATTAATGGACATTTAAATATAAAAATTACATATAAAAATCTGTATAAAAATGTAATTTTTCTTAGCGAATTTACTAGCGAGTTTTCTAGTGACTTTCCCAGTGAAGTTTCTAGAAAAATCATCCGTCAAAGATTTTCAACTGATTAAACATTGATGGAAATTTATACATAAAATACATAAATCTTAATAGACCTAGTAATCATATGTAGTAAATTTCTTAGTATATCTCCTAGTTAGTTTCTCATGATTTTTCTACAGAACTTTATATCGAAAATTTAAAAAATACGGAAACATCGATGGAAAATTATACATAAAATACATAAATCTGAACATAACAAATAATTTTTTCTAGTGATATTCCTAGTCAATTTTCTGGTGTACTTAATACCGAAGATTCTAAAACATATTAAAATTGTTAGATATTTGTACGTAAAATACAACCAAGTTATTTTTTCTAGTAAAATTCCTAACGAATTTCCTACTGAATTTCCTCTTGTCGTTAAAGAGCCAAAGACAAAAATTGCCCAACGGTGAAATCCGAATGGAAATCTCGGGATTTCATACCAAAACTGTTCGAAACAGATCTATTTCTTTCGCTGATGTCATCTGGCCCAGAGCGTTGCTCTCCGGGGCAAGTTAATGAACGGATGTAGGTCGGGCAGATTCTATTTTTATTTATCGCTGCCGAATTCGATCAGTCCGGGCTCTTGTTAATTAATATTCGAGACCGGGAGGATTATACTTTGTCGGGTTGTAGAAACGCTCACGATTTAACGGGCTCGCAAGACTGATTCCTCGAATCGAAGGAGAACAAATCGTGGTCTAAATTACATAGATTTTCCCGGGGATTGATCGATCGTCTACCATTGCAGCCAGCTGACCTGCTGAAATGGAAGCAAATAGCGACCGGATTCAGCGAATTAATTACCGAAGCCCCTGACCAACTGCAGCTGAATGAAGATCGATCGCACGACATGGTAACCGTGGACGACAACGCCGGAAACGCGACCACCGGCTTAAGAAGCCGGAACCGCGTGTTGGCGGCGTAAAGAAGGACAAATGGGAGCGTCAAAGTTCAGATAAATAAGGATCAAGATCGAAAGAAAGCACGGCGTTAAGTCTCCCCCCCCCCCTCGCTCTCGCTGGAAGAACAACGAGATTACGAAAACTTTGTGCGCGCTTCGGCGACCGGTTTGCTTTTTAACTTAAAAATACGACTTCACCTGCTTCCGTAATCCGACATTTTTGCCCATTAAATGGAAGATCGTTCTATTAACGAACGTGCTTCTATAGAAGAGCAAAAACAATGACAGCGTTGTTCGCCATGGCACCGCTCGCTGTCTACGACAAGGATTCTGAAAGGACAACTCAACATCCTACTTCTAAAAGATCTGAATTGTTATTGTATCGAATTGTGTTATAGTTAATATCCTTTATTGTAAATAAAATGCCGCGACGCGAGAGAAATTGTGTACTTTGCAACAATATTATAATCGTATAATAATAAGTTGAACATGACAAAATTATCATATTTGAAGCATGACATTTTTGGTTCGGATTTTATATTATAATTAAATACCATACATAAATATGTAATGTAGAGCTTATAGTAACTATGTATTACTTACTCGGTCTTTTGTTTTTTACACAATAAAAAAAAATGTTTTTCTTTCTTTTTATTCATGCAACCTGTCGCAATCCCCATTTCGGACTTTTTAAAAAATATAAAATATTTTAACAACGAAACATAATTTGTATATAATCATATTGTTACACAATTTTTTGTGTATATACATAACTTTTGCCGTCAAAAATTTCAAAAAAAATTTTGCAGTTGGTCGAAAAAATGCAACGGAGACCGCAGCTCGCGAGTTCATTTCTCGCGCAGCTGAAATATCATCCTTTGAACCTTCCCGGTCATGGCGGAGCGAGAACGTAAAACCGAAACGGCGGCCCGGAGTATTTTCATTTTAATAACGAATTTATACAAATGCTCGTCGGCGATCTCGGATATCAGAAATTTCGCCGTTTTCAATTCCAATCGATAGAGATATTAACCGCCATTACGTTGTACGAGAGTTCCGACGCAGTGCCGAGCAACGCTGTTCGCCTAATCAACCGCCATCCCACGGGAACCGTTGAGTTTCCGGAAGCTTTACGCATTTATTTTCACTGTGCGCGGTTTCTTTAATCACACGCCATTAAATATGTAAACTGCTCTCTGCCAGTGGTTTGAATTCGATTCTCATCGCCGGCAGCTTTTGAATTACCGCGCTCGACCGCGGCATCCATCGGACATTTTCGTTTGAAACTTAATTTTCTTGGAATCGTTGATCCGGGAACGATCTTCTGACGCGTTTCCTACGAATTGGTTCATTTAGCTCGTCAGCTGAATAGCAAATTAATTTGCAACGTTGTAGACACTTGATTTAATTGTTTAATAAGGAATTGTCTAGTTTTCATTTTTACTTATTTATATTTGTAACAATGTCGTAGCTGATTCGGCAGTACGTGTGCTAAAAATATGTATAATAATGTGATATTATTTATAATATTTATTAACTTGCGACATTTTAGCGATATGATTAAATTATTTAATAAAGAAGTTTGGCGACGGTCGTTGTGTGTGTTTGGTCGGGAAAAGGAGAGGGGAGACGTTTCGTCCGGGGCCCGCTAGAGGACTCATCAGTAAGGCTATCCTAGCGTGCCCTTGCCTTAGACGTGGGGGTAGGACGAAGTCTCTGTATATATAGGGATCGAGGCGGCTTGGTTACTAGCGGGAAGAAGAGCCCTCTGCTGGCGGGTCTGGAGGTAGCCGCCACAGAAGTTTCTATTTTCAATCGATATTTGTCCATATCTGCAATAGTGTTACTATTGTCCTCAGTAATAAAAGATCTCGTAGCTTGAATTGGTATTTATTCATGTTTATAATACTGTTAATTAAATTATAAAATAAATAATTTCTTAGTTTTGGTCATTACTTATTTATATCGATAATAATGTTAATATTGCATTTAAATGTTGTGATCAATTTTTCCATATTTACGTACTTAGAATTTTGATTAAAATTATTATTAATTTAATAACATCAGTAGAAAAATTTATTTCTAAAATTCTTAAATTATCGAAATTCGATGAAATTTATATTTAAAGTAGCTTCACCTATTTGTTCAACATTAATTACCAGTATATCAATCGAATTCAGTCAAATTCCATTTTATTTAATTGCAGAAGAATCAGAAATAGTTTCTGGACGTATTAGAAGATTATTTGGATGAATTTTTCTAGGTGCATATTTAACAATTATTTCTGTCTTCGATAGTTATTATACTTTTTTAAAATCCTGTTACTAAATAAGTTTGAAAACCGAGATTTCTAATACATTAAAAAAAAGATGTCGTCTGTTAAATGCTGTTTCTAAAGGAATTCCTTCAATCAGGTATTATCGAAATAATTTTCTTCGTTTTTCAGACTCGAATTAAATCACAGAGAGCACGCGGCATTCCAGTGGATGGTAATTAATTAGGCTTTTATTCTGCAGCAAGTACACAGCATTTATAAGCCTCGAGAAAATTTCGTTATTGCGGACACACGGACGGAGGAGGGTAGTAACAGAGGCGCCGGTGCGCTCGAAACGTGTTTGAAACTAATTTGCTACACTTCAGCTCATTAAAATAATTATTCGACGTAACGGTAATTATGCAACCGTTACAGCTTGATGCTTGCGCTTTTCCCGTGCTGTCGACGCTATCAATCTTCCAATGAAACAAACGTGTCCAATCTTTCTCCGGTTTCAATCAAGTATAAAATTTCATAAAACAAATTTTCATCAGGCAATTAAGTTTTTAAAGCATTCGAAACTTGTTTTCGAATATACCTGTAAATAAGTTCCCAAATAGATGGAGAACATTTCTGTACATAATTTCTAAAATAAATGACGAAAATAGTTTTCTACAATTGTCGAAAAAAGTGGAGAAAATAATTTTGCACAATTTACAAAATAAATGTAGAAAATAGTTTTGAATAATTGTCAAAACAAATGAAGAAAATGATGATATATACTTTTTTTTTTTTTTATTTATCGTGGGGGAAATCTGCTGGTCAGACACCCCCGTCCCGCCCGAAGGGCGGGGCGGGGGTAGTGCGGGGTTCGACCCGCTAAAACCCCCACGGCGGCCTAGGGCGCTGGCGATTAACGGGGGAGCCACGGGAACTCTCAAGAACACGACCGCGGCTCCCCCTCGCCTGGCCGGCCACGAGGATGGAGCGGTGGCTGGCCGCGTCCCGGGGGGAGATTGATCCTCCCCCCATGAATCATCTTGATTCGGCGGAGCGGGGGACCGCACCCCACATCGCCTCGTCATGACGGCCGCACCGGCGGCCGTCGGGGGCGACGACTTTTCGTCGCCCCCACTTCTAAAAGGACATCCTCGGTTGGCGGGCGGCGGACAATTAAACCAGAGATCTGGTACACCCGCCGCCCGCCTATTCTCAGCTGCTCGGGGGGGGGGGGGGGCTCTAGGTGTGGGCGCACACGCCGCACCCCCCGCTCGGCAGCCTCCTTCTGCAACATTACCTGTTCGCAGAAGGCTATGGCTGCCGCCCATTTTGTCGGGCACTCCAGCATGGCCCCAACTAAGCTGGAGAGAGCGAGGTCGCGACCAACTTCCCTTCTTAGGACTCGGCGCAGCACTGAAAAGGCGGGGCATACCTCCAGTGTATGCTGCGCCGAGTCCTCCTCCGCGCCACAGTGGTGGCACACCGTCGTCGCTTCCCGACCGATGCGACACAGGTAAACACCGAAGCAGCCATGCCCGATGAACACCTGCGTCGCACGGTAGGAGAGCCTGCCAAACCGCCTCTTCCGTCACGAGGTGAAGTGTGGCAGGAGAGCCCCTGGGACGCGCTCGCCGGCATGTGAGCAAAGCTCCGCATGCCATCTGGTGAGCGCTAATCCCCGGGCCTGGAGCTCGAAGCACTCGACCGCCTCCCGCTCCGGCGGGTAAATGATGATATATACTGTAAGATATTTTAATGATTTTTAACGAATTCTGTACTATTTTATACAATTCTATACTATTGTAGTACCGTAATTTAGTGGGTACGTTTAGGACGAGGAGGAGTGTTAGGCATAGGAGACCGTAGTTTTAAGTCTTTGTATTTATGGTGGGCAATAGAAGAGAAACTTTGGGGAAGGCCGGGTCAGATGAAAAAAATCCCTTGGCGACGGAGAGCCGGCGGATGCGATTGGCACGTTTTTAGAAAAGGCAGGCATTGTGTCGGAGGAGCGTGTTTGGAGTGGACAGAGAGTGTACGAGAGTCGTCGAGTGAGGAGTGTTGCAAGTTGTAAAATTAAGTGAAGTAGTTGTAATCCTAGTTGAAGGTACGGTACGCGATATTTTCTGTCTTCACCACGTTTAGTCCTTTCCTAATCGATACAGATTCTATATTGTTTAAATATTAGACAATTTCTACATAATTTTGAGGGCTCAGCCGGGATTTGAGGAAAAGGTAGCGTTGAATGATAACAATGATATTGTGACTGTAGGAGTTGAGAGTTGAACTTTAGTTGTTGTGTTGTGCATTGAAAAACCTTTCAAGATGTCTGAAGGAAACGATACCGTTGTCGAAGTATCACAAGCAAGCCTATCTGCTGACAAATTAGAGGAAATTCTAACAATGAAGTTAACCGGTTTAAAGGAAGAATTGAAGAGCCGCAAGCTGAGGACGTCGGGAAATAAAAAGCAACTACAAGATCGGCTTAAAGCAGCCATAATGTTGCAAATCGAACATGCCGAAGAAGAAGATGATATTGATGGCAGTGAAGATGAAGAAGAAGGAAGCGATGTGAGACGATGCGTGCGACGGATGCAGGCGTTAACATTCAGGGATGTTGAGGAGTCCATGCGTATATTTAGCGAAGAGTTTGCTAGAGCTATGTGAATGGAGTGAAGTACAAAAAGTTATTTATGCGAAGCGGTTATTGCGTGCATCGGCGAGGTTGTTCGTCGACTGTGAAAAATGTTGTCGCAAATGGGTCGAGATGAAGCGAGCATTGGAGTCCGAATTTGGTAAAACTGCAGATACGTACGAGATACATAAAGAGTTGTCACGTAAAATTAAAAGATCGAACGAGTCGTATCAAGAATACATTTATCAAATGTTGGAGATTGCAAAGCAAGCAGACATGGAAGTCTCAACAGTTATTAAGTATATTATTGACGGAGTTCAGGATTTCGAAACAAACAAAACGATATTGTACGGTGCTAGAAATATACGTGAGTTGAAAGAAACATTCGAAATTTACGAAGACATGAAGGAAAAATCAAGAACGAAAAACAGGCGACCTGAGGAGAAGAAGAAGACGACCGTCCATGGAACATCGTCACAAGGTGAATCACAGCAAGTGGCACGGCAAGAATTACGGCGATGTTTTTTGTGTGGAAACCGGTACCATACGGCTGCAAACTGCCCGACGAAAGAAAGAGGACACAAGTGTGTCTGAAGCGTCGAGAAAGAAGCGAGTTAAAGAGGTGCAAGTTGGAAATTGTAAGTTGACAGCGTTAATAGATTCTGGAAGCGAACTGAATTTGATGCGAGCGGATTATTATGTTAAAATTGGTGCTCCTAGATTGAATAATAAGATTTTGCAATTTCGTGGTGTCGGAGCAGAGAGCAACCACACATTAGGGGAATTTTCAACAACTATTGCAATAGATCAGATAACATATCGAATAAATATACACGTTCTACCCAATACCTTGTCGTCCCATAGTTTAATAATCGGTACAGAATTTTTAGATTCCGTAGAACTAAGTACGAAAGGAGGAGAAATTTTTATTAAAAAAATAGATTTGCCGGAAATATTTAATGTCAATGTCGAGGCTATAGTTGACAATGTAAATTTATCACACATTGCGGTTCCTGAACATAGAAAACTTATAGAAGATTGTGTTGCAAGTTATAAACCATCTAAAACGAAAGAAGTAGGGATTAAAATGAGCTTGATAATGCAAGACGAGATCCCAGTGTACGAGAGACCGCGAAGATTGTCTCCCGGGGATAAATCTGAAGTTGATAAACAAATAACGTCATGGTTGAAAGATGAAATAATTCGAGAGTCTTGTTCAGATTACGCAAGTCCAATTGTACTAGTAAAGAAGAAGAATGGCACAACTAGAATTTGTATTGGCTACACACAGCTTAATAAAAAAAATGGTAAAAGATAGATATCCCCTACCTTTGATAGAGGATCAATAGGATTTATTAGAAGGCGCGAAAGTATTTAGTACGTTGGATCTCAGAAATGGATTTTTTTATGTTCCCATTAATGAGAATAGCAGAAAATATACCGCCCCCGTAACTCCCACCGGTCATTATGAATTTTTAAAGGTTCCGTTTGGGTTATGTAATTCGCCAGCCGTCTTTCAAAAGTATATAAATGCAGCGTTCAAAGAGTTAATTGCAACCGGGGTCGTTTTGACATACATGTGTTTCGTTTAAATTTGAATCTAAATCACGTGTTTCGTATCAATTTGAAGTTAAATCGTTTGTTTGGTATGCATTTGAAGCTACATCATGTACTTCGCATGGATTTTAAGCTAAATAATGTGTTCCAAATGAATTTGAATTTAAATCGTTTGTTTCGCATGAATTTGAAGCCAAGTCTTCTGTGGCGGCTACCTCCAGACCCGCCAGTAGAGGGCTCCTCTTCCCGCTAGTAGCCGATCAACCTCGATCCCTATATATACACAGAGACTTCGTCCTACCCCTACGTCTAAGGCAAGGGCCCGCTAGGATAGCCTTACTGATGAGTCCTCTAGCGGGCCCCGGACGAAACGTGTCCCATCTCTTTTCCACGACAACGACACTTTGAACCGCCGCCAAACTTCTATTTCTCGTAGATTTGAAGCTAGATCGTTTGTTTCGCATGGATTTGTAGCTTAATCATTTGTGTCGCATAGATTTGAAACTAAATATTCTATTTCGCATGGATGTGAAGCTAAATCATGTATTTCGCATAGATTTGAAGATAAATCTTCAGGTTTCGCATGAATTTGAAGCTAAATCAAATTGTTTTGCATGAATTTGAATCTAAATCTTCAGGTTTCGCATGAATTTGAAGCTAAATCATGTGTTTTGCATGAATTTGAATCTAAATCACGTGTTTCGCATCAATTTGAAGTTAAATTCGTTTG
Source organism: Megalopta genalis (assembly GCF_051020955.1). Taxonomy (NCBI): domain Eukaryota; kingdom Metazoa; phylum Arthropoda; class Insecta; order Hymenoptera; family Halictidae; genus Megalopta; species Megalopta genalis. The sequence continues at coordinate 31,835 of NW_027476431.1, read as the reverse complement.
TCTGGTATGCATTTGAAGCTACATCATATATTTCGCATTGATTTGTAGCTAAATCACGTGTTCTGCGTAAATTTGTAGATAAATGTTCTAATTCGCATAGATTTGAAACTAGATCGTTTGATCACATGGGATTGTTGCTTAATCGTATGTTTCGCATTACGTTGTTGTACGTTGCATTACTTTGTTTTTACGTTGTTTTGTGTTGTTTTACCTTGATGTACGTTGTTTCCCGTTGTCTCACGTAGTTGTTTAAAAGAGTATTAGGTTGTTTTACGTTTCTATACATTGTTTTTACGTTGTTTTATATTGTTTTACATTGCTTTACGTTGTGTTACGTTGATTTACTTTGTTTTGCATTGACGATTTAAAATGTTTGACGATGCTTTACGTAGTTTGCTTTGTTTCGCGTTGTGGTTTAAAACAGTATTACGTTGCTGTACATTGTTTTTACATTGTTTTATACTTTTTTACATTACTTTACGTGTCACGTTGTTTTACTTTGTTTCGCATAGATGATTTACGTTGTTTTACGTTGTTTTGCTTTGTTTTGACGTTGGTTCACGTTGTTTTACCTTGCTGTACGTTGTTTTACGCTGTCTCACGTTGTTGTTCAAAACCGTATTACGTTGTTCTACGTTGTTGTACATTGCTTTTACGTCGTTTTATATTGTTTTACATTACTTTACGCTATGTTACGTTGTTTTACCTTGTCTTACGTTGTTTTACGTTGCCTCACGCTGTTGCTTAAAACAATATTACGTTGTTCTACATTGTTATACGTTGTTTTTACAATGTTTTATAGAGTTTCACATTGCTTGTCGTTGTGTTGAGTTGTTTTACTTTGTTTCGCATAGATGATTTACATTGTTTGACGTTGTTTTATCTTGCTTTCGTTTGTTTCGCACTGATGATTTACATTAATTCACGTTGTATTACTTTGTTTTTCTGTTGTTTTATGTTGTTTTACCTTTTTTACGTTGTTTTACGTTGTCTCACGTTGATGTTTAAAACCGTATTACATTGAGCTACATTGTTATACATTATTTTTATGTTGCTTTATATCATTTTACATTGCTTTGCGTTGTGTTACGTTGTTTTGCTCGCATCGCATTGATGATTTACGTTGATTTACGTTGTTTTACTTTGTTTTTAAGTTGGTTTACTTTGTTTTATCTTGTTTTAAGTTTTTTTACGTTGTCTCACGTTGTTTTTTAAAACCGTATTACGTTGTTCTACGTTGTTATACATTGTTGTTACGTTGTTTCATATTGTTTTACATTGCTCTACGTTGTTTTACTAAGTTTTTCATTGTTTTGCATTGATAATTCACGTTGTTTTACGTTGTTTTATTTTGTTTTTACGACGTTTTTATGTTGTTTTAGCTTGTTTTACGTAATAATCGAGGTTGTTTAATCAACAACGTGAGAAAGCGTAAATAAACGTAAAGGAAGTTAAAATAATGTACTACAACGTAAAAACAAAGTAAAACAACGTAAATCATTATAGCGAAACAAAGAAAAACAAGCAAAACAACGTAGAAAACGATAATCATTAACGCGAAACAAAGAAAAACAAGGTAAAACGACGTGAAAAATATAAATCATATATGCGAAACAAGGTAAAACAACGTCACACAACGTAAAGCTATGTAAAACAAAATAAAACAACGTAAAGCAATGATAATAAGATAGAACAACGTAATACTGTTTTAAACAACATCTTGAGACAACGTAAAACAACGTAAAGCAAGGTAAAACAACGTAAAACAACGTAAAACGACGTAGAAACAAAGTAGAGCAACGTTAGATAATGTAAAAATAATTAAACGTCGTAAAAGCATACTATAGCAACGTAGACCTACGTAATACTGTTTTAAACAACAACGTGAGACAACGTAAAACAACGTAAAACAACGTAGAAACAAAGTAAAGCAACGTTAGATAATGTAAAAATAATTAAACGTCGTAAATGCATACTATGGCAACGTAGACCTACGTAATACTGTTTTAAACAACAACGTGAGACAACGTAAAACAATGTAAAGCAAGGTAAAATAACGTAAAACAACGATAAAAAAAGTAAAACAATGTAAAATAATGTAAAAAAACGTAAAACAACGTAGAAACAATGTATAACAACGTAAAATAACGTAAAACATAGAACAACGTAAAAACAATGTATAACAACGTAAAACACAGCAACATGGTTTTAAAAACAACGCCAAACAAAGAAAACAACGTAAATCATCGTAAAACAACGTAAATCATGAATGCGAAACAAAGTAAAAGTACGAAACACAACATAAACCAATGTAAAACAGTATAAAAGAACGTAAAAACAATGTATAGCAACGTAGAACAACGTAATACTGTTTTAAACAACAACGTGAGACAACGTAAAACAACGAAAAGCAAGACAAAACAAAGTAAAACAACGTAAAAACAATGTCAAACAACGCAAAACAACGTTTGTTAACATAGCGAAACAAAGAAAGACATGGTAAAATACCGAGAAAAAACATAAACCATATATGCGAAACAAAGCAAAACAACGTAACACAACGTGAAGCTATGTAAAACAAAATAAAACAACGAAAAACAATCTATAACAACGTAAACCAAAGCTATACTCTTTTAAAAACAACGCCAAACAAAGAAAACAACGTAAATCATTGTAAAACAACGTAAATCATGAATGCGAAACAAAGTAAAAGAACGTAACACAACATAAACCAATGTAAAACAGTATAAATCGACGTAAAAACAATGTATAACAACGTAGAACAACGTAATACTATTTAAAAAACAACGTGAGACAACTTAAAACAACGTATAGCAAGGTAAAGCAACGTAAACCAATATAAAATCAAAGTAAAATAATGTAAATCATCAATGCGAAACAAAAAAAACAACTTGACGCAACGTACAGCAACGTAAAACAATATAAAACAACCTAAAAACAAAGCACAAGAACGCAGAAGAACATAATACTGTGATAAATAACAACGTGAGACAAGGCGAAATAACGTAAAGCAAAGTAAAACACGTAAAATAACGTAAATGATGAATGCGAAACGAAGTGAAAGTAAGGTGGATGGAGGTAACAGGTGGAGGTAGAGATAGAGATAGAGGCACATACGTAGCGGTAGAGGTAGAGGTTCATGCGTAGAGGTAGCGTTTGAGGTACATGCGTAGAGGTAGAGGTACATGCGTCGGTTTAGAGTTAGAGGTACATGCGTAGAAGTAGAGTTAGAGGTACAGGCGTAGAAGTAGAGGTAGTTGTACAGGTGTATAGGTAGAGGTATAGGCATAGAGGTAGTGGTAGAGGTAGAGGTACAGCCGCAGCGGTAGAGGTAGAGTAGAGATAGAGGTAGAGGTAGAGGTAGAGCTAGAGGTAGAGGTAGAGGTAGACGTACAGACGTAGAGATAGAGGTAGAGGTACCGGGCGCAAGGGTAGAGGTAGATGTATAGGTAGTGGTACAGGCGTAGAAGTAGAGGTACAGGTACATGCATAGAGGTAGAGGTACATGCGTAGGGGTAGAGTTAGATGTACATGCGTAGAGGTAGAGGTAGAGGTACTTGCGTAAAGGTAGTGGTACGTGCGTCGGGTTAGAGTTAGGGGTACATGCGTCGGGGTAGAGTAAGAGGTACATGTGTAGAGGTAGTGGTAGAGTTACATGCGTAGAGGTAGAAGTAGAGGTACATGCACAGAGCTCGAGGTAGAGGTAGAGGTAGTGGTAGACGCACATACGTAGAGGTAGAGGTAGACCTCTACCTCTAGAGTTAGAGGTCTACCTCTAACTCTACGCCTGTATCACTACCTGTACCACTAAGTATGTTCCTCTACCTCTACTTCTATGCGTGTACCTCTACCTACACCTCGACTTCAGCGCATGTACCTCTACCTCTACCTCTACGCATGTACCTCTACATCTACCTCTACGCTTATATCTCTATCTTCTCCTCTACGCATGTACATCTACCCGTCCAAGTTGAACGTAAATGGCTTTTACAGAGCCCCGACGGCACAGACGACGACGACGGAAATGTTGCACGAGACTATTTTCTCTGATGCAAAGTGTCTTTACCTTATGTGCTTCCTGCTGCACGTTTATTTCTTTGCTCTCTGCTTTTTAAAGAAATCTGTTGTTTTCTGCTCGTTTACTTTTGCCTGAGTGGTCTTTACCTTAGCGACACTGTGAGTGACACGTCCCTTAAAATTCTGCCTTGAATTTTGCTCCAGTTTTCAATGGGAAACGTTGTGTTGCCCGCGACTTCCGATTTGTTTAACCATGGTGTTTCCTCCGTGCCGCAGGAATGTTACCCCGGAACTTTGTAATATTGAATGTATGCTTTATCCCGCTTCATTTTCCCCACCAGGGATTTCGCCCGACTGCATACCTTCAATTCTCATGTACTCCGTCCAGGTTTCTGTTGTTAAAAGCAAATATAGCAGGAAAGTTAAGTGATACTTGAATTCGAGAGGGTTGAAACAACCCTCTGGAATGTGCGGCGTCTCGAAAATTATCTTCGAAACTAATTAGATTCTTATGTTTAGTTGTTTTTGTAGTTGTAATGTTTCCATTTTCAATTACACAACGCTATACTTACTGAGTATACTAATTCGACCAAAAATTATATGCAAGATTTTACGAAATCTCCGTATTCGATTCTACAGCTTCCAAGAGCGATTATCGTAGACACGAGAAAGCAAAATTTTTTGGTTTATCGTTTCGATTGTTGCGTCTGACTTCTGAAACACTAACAGATAGAGGCGGTCATTCCTACGATTTACGCGTTGCGGAGATTCCAAGAATAGCGAACGTCCGGACGGTGTCACTTTAATGCCAACGGTTTCGGAAGTCCATTATTCATTTACGCCATCCTTCGATTAATTATTATCCTGATAAACGTCACCCGGTGCGCAATCCGCCGATAAATCGTTATTCCGCAAACGGGCGCAACCGATGAAACGAGCAATTGATCTCGCCAACATCACGCGAGGTAATTGACCCGACGACAATTTTTTTACCGAAGATCAACGATTATACTGGATCGAGCATATTGCTACTTTGTTTGATATGCAAACCGAGCCGTTATTCGCTTACAACTATCCGAACAATTCGATTATAAATGGTTAATACATGTGAGCTTAATTGAACGAAGCGCCATTAAATAAATAGAAAAAAATATTGGCGAAAGACGCCGTTAAATGCACGCAATAAATTATCACCATATCTTCACTTGCTATTAGTTCATTAAGATTTCGCGTATTTCTGTAAACCCTCTATTCGCTCGAATTTTTTGCACCACTATACAAGAACTGGTAACTCGAAACTAGGAAATATGAATCTCTAGATGCAAAATAATGACGAAACTACAATGTTATTTTCTCGTGTTTTTTAATAATACCGATTGCCTTTTACCATCGTATTATTAAAGCTGTTTAAAAAAGCAGCCTTAAAAATAACTCCGCGCAGAAAATTCGAAATAATTCCAAGGGAACTACGAAATTGAAAATTGTCTAAATTTTCCCAAAAATTTGTACCAACAACTATTTTCGTACATTTTTTCCACATCAGGAAATAACAGAGATAAATCGCAGAGCGCGAAAACAGAAATTTGTCAAGCGACAATGGGTATAAAATGTAATTTGTCATTTTCGTGCAAAGCTGCAAATGAAATCGTATAGAACGACTCGCAGGCCTAGTTAAAATCCGTATTCAATTGAGCAATATGAAGGGATTCTGGGAAAAATTCTATTCAGAATTTTCCACTTAATTCTCCACGTTGGTTCGCTACTGTTCTCGTATATATTGTTCATTATGGTATTTACCCGGCCCACATTCGCGGAACCGTTGTCAATACGTTTAATATATTTGTGCGAGCGGAGCTGTTATTGTTGAACCGGCTTTTAGCGCTAATAAAAATATTATCTGCAACCGATACGTTGATAATTAATTTTGCAAATGCACGGTTTGTTTCATCGAATGTTTTTCCAGAGGGTTGACAGAGATGAGCAGTACAAGGTGGCTCAAGCGTTTCATTTTATTGCAATATTTTAATTTTGCAATATTTTAATATTGCGTTTACTAATTCATCAATTTGTAATGTGAAATTCTTCTAAATTGTACAAGTTCAAGAATAATTTACTTTATTGTTCTTTGCCTGCTTTATATCATGGTGAACTATTAATAATAATTATATACACAAGTAACGTACTAAAATATAAGTGTGGATCTGTGGCATCAACAATAATAAAAAAAGACACTCACCATCTTAGCTTGATCTCTGAAATCACATTTTAACACTAAATCACATTTTAACACTAAATCTAACCCTGATCATAGTAATAATAATCGGTTTCTCACTTTTCCTTTTAAAAACGTAGAAAATCCATTTTACTTTCGCAGAAAATAATTAACTACATTTTCTTTAGTAAGTTTAAATAAATGCAGTAATGTCATTTTTTTTAAATAACGCAGGTCAGTCACTTCGAGTGCTCTATTTAGTGTGAATAATTTCCGAACTAACATGGTTCTCGGTCATCGATCCCATAGACAGTATTCTCGCTTCGTTTTCACGAGACACCCTATATGAACAGTCGTCGTTTGTAAGACAGGATACACGTGACGTGCAGGCTCTAATGCAGCACTCGTAAAAAACATTGTAAAAGTGTGTCAAGTTGTAATGACTTTCCGGATCTGCAACCGCGGCGAGATATACCGTTTCGCAAGTGATCATCAACCGTTGCCAGGTTGACGTCGATTTTTAATGAAAAGCGTTAACGCGAATTCCGGGATCCCCGCTTTCATCAAACACACAGACTTTTATTTGGTCACGTTTCGAGGACCGGAGCCGTCGAACTTTCGCTGACGGTTGCAGTTTCCGCGAAATTTCGGAACGTAAATCTGTTCCCGCGCGCACGCGATGGGGAGTTCCGAGACGAGATGGGAACTTCGCCGGCTGAACTTTGATGTACGAACTATGAGCAGCCTAATTTCGGTGTCAGAATACACACTTTCAAATGCAAATCCCTTTCGATATACGTTTCCTCGGGTGAACATCTTGATTGTAAATTTTACGGTCTCTTCGGCGAACTGAACGTGATCCCGCCACCGCCTCCAACAAAAACTGTTTGCCGGGACCAAGTAGCTGAGAAAGTCAGTCAAGGGATACGCTGTGTGTGGTTTTAGTGTAATTTAGAGCGTGCTGGGCTCGCTCGATTCGTGTTCTTGAAAACAAAAGGAACGAACCGGAATGAAAGAACGCTTCTGCGTGACGTCACTAGTTCATTTAGGTGTAGGTTAACGTACAACTTGTACAGTTACGAGCAGCAATAGTTAACTAACAAACTCACTAGAAAGTATAAACAATGATACATTGGAAACAAGGAGCAATTGAAATCAAGGATCATTAATTAAATATTACACATACATGTGAAAGGAAGAACAGTAAAACAAAGGGAAATAGTATACCCTTCTTATATTAGTAAATTACAAACTTTGCTCTTATTTATCGAACGAATTAATAGATAAGTTAAATATCTTTTGTAAATTTTTCCCTTAAAAATTCTTTTTTGTACTTTAACACTTTGACAGTCGCGTCGTCTACATATGGGCGATCGAAAATGATTGAATTATCAGATTTGAAAATTGATTTTCACGCTAATCCGTCATAATTTCCTAATTTTATTAATACCCGCGAAACGTAATAATATTGGAAATGCGATTCACGAGATACAAGTTTGCTTTGCAATTCGTAATTTAATGAAATGAAATACTTTAATTTCGTGAAATTTTAGTGGTTGTCGAAGCGTGGCAGTCGATGTGTTGAAGTCAGTAATAAATGAGAAAAGGTGTTTAATGTCGAAAGAAACTGGCAGAAAGTCGGAGCCTAATACGACGTTTAATTAGTTATGGCGGAAATCGCGCGGAACCGTAAAATACGGGCTGCCACGTGCAGTCCGCACGTTTAGGATTAACCATGTCAAGTTCAAATTAACCGGGCGGAGCTTCTGATAAGGGGGATTTCATGAGATCCATTCTTTCCGGTGAATTATGTATCATATGATTACATATCGTTTTCATAATCGTCGACAACAGGCAGCTATAAAAATGATCCGCGAGGCTCCATTAAGCGTATCTCTTCCCAAATTGCCCATATTTTTTCGGTTAACTTAATTATTGACTGATCCTCGCAAGTGTACAGGACGTTGCAAAAGTGAAATGATCGAGGGAGAAACTGATGTACGAGCACCGGAATGGGTACCGCGTAAATCACGAATGAAAAGGGTCCAGCAGAATCTATTCGTACATGATCGAGTTCACGTCGACTTCGCGCAGCAAGAAAGAATTACATCCATATGACAATAACACGAGGTTCAGTCAGCGCTGGAAAGTGCTCGAAACCCCTGAGGACTTGCCCGGAAAGTTTAAGCAGAACGGATAGATGTAGGAAGAGAACTGAAAAAGAGTCCGAAAGAGGAAAAGTAACTCATCCCAGGGACGAACAGATAGGTTACGTCCGCTAATAAGTGGAGTTCGCTCTGTCCCTGGTATAACTCGGAACATTTGAAAACTTTTAGAATCCCTTTATTTTCCATTTTTTTTTCGCCGTCGTAAACATATAATCGCAGTCGTCGCGCGAATACCAAATGAACACTAATTTCGACGGTGTTCTCAAATTTGGCTTGTCGGTTCGAATAATTGTGGATTTGAAGTTATCTCGTTTGCTTCGCATGCAGTTGAAGCTAAATCATGTATATCACAAGTAGTTGAAGCTAAACCATGTGTTTCGCATGAATTTGACGCTAAATCATGTGTTTCGCATGATTTAAAGATAACTCGTTTGTTTCGCATGCAGTTGAATCTAAATCATGTATATCACAATTATTTGAAGCTGAACCATTTCTTTCGCATGGATTTGAAGCTAAGCCTTCTACTTCGCATTTATTTGACGCTAAATTGCGTGTTTCGCATTGATTTGAAGATAACTCGTTTGTTTCGCCTGCATTTGAACCAATATCACTTATATTCGCCAGTATTTGAAGATAAATCATTCGTTTCGCGTGGATTTAAAGCTAAGCCTCCTACTTCGTATTGATTTGAAGCTCAATCATGTATGCGCTTGGATCTGAAGCCAACTCGTTTGTTTCGCCTGCATTTGAACCAATATCACTTATATTCGCCAGTATTTGAAGATAAATCATTCGTTTCGCGTGGATTTGAAGTTAAGCCTCCTACTTCGTATTGATTTGAAGCTAAATCATGTATTGGCTTGGATTTGAAGCCAACTCGTTTGTTTCGCCTGCAGTTGAAGCTAAATCATGTATATCACAGTTATTTGAAGCTGAACCATTTGTTTGGCATGGATTTGGAGCTAAGCCTTCCACTTCGCATTGAGTTGAGCTAAATCATGTGTTTCGCATGGATTTATAGCTAACTCGTTTGTTTCACCTGCACTTGAATGTAAATCATGTATATCACAAATATTTGTAGCTAGAACATTTGTTTTGCATGGTTTCCAAGATAAGCCTTCTACTTCGCTTTGATTTGAAGCTAAATCATGTGTTTCGCATGGATTTGAAGTTAACTCGTTTGTTTCGCCTGCATTTGAAGCTATATCACTTATGTTCGCAAGTATTTGAAGCTAAATAATTCGTTTCGGATGGATTTGAAGCTAAGCCTCCAACTTCGCATTGATTTGAATCTAAATCATGTGATTCGCTTGGATTTGTAGCTAACTCGTATGTTTCGCATGCAGTTGAAGTTAAATAATGTATATCACAAGTATTCGAAGCTAAACCATTTGTATCGCATGCATTTCAAGCTGAGCTTTCTACTGCGCACTGAAATGAAGCTAAATCATGTGTTTTGCATGGATTTGAAGCTAACTCGATTGTTTCGCCTTCCTTTTACTTCGCATTGATTTGATGCTAACTCGTTTGTTTCGCATGCAGTTGAAACTAAATCATGTATAAACAAGTATTTGAAGCTAAACCATTCGTTTCGCATGGATTTGAAACTTAGCCTTCTCCTTCGCATGAATTTGAATCTGAATCATGTGGTTCGCTTGGTTTTGAAGCTAACACGTTTGTTTCGCATGCAGTTGAAGCTAAATCATGTATATCACAATTATTTGAAGCTGAACCATTTGTTTCGCATGGATTTGAAGCTAAGCCTCCTACTTCGCATTGATTTGAAGCTAAATCATGTGTTTCGCTTGGATTTGAAGCTAACACGTTTGTTTCACATGCAGTTGAAACTAAATCATGTATATCACAAGTATTTTAAGCTGAAACATTTGTTTCGCATGAATATTGAGCTAAACCATGTGATTCGAATGAATTTGAACCTAAATCATGTATTTCGCATGGATTTGAAGCTAACTCGATTGTTTCGCCTGCCTTTGAAGCTACATCATGTATATCGCAAGCGTTTGAAGCTAAACCATTTGATTCGCATGGATTCGAAGACAAGCCTTCAACTCCGCATTGATTTGAAGCTAAATCATGTGTTTCGAACGAATTTGAAGCCATCTCGTTGGTTTCGCATGCGGTTGAATCTAAATCATGTATATCACAAGTACGTGAAGCTAAACCATTTTATTCGCATGGATTTGAAGCTAAGAATTCTACTTCGCATTGATTTGAAGCGAAATCATGTATTCGCTTGGATTTGAAGCCAACTGGTTAGTTTCGCCTGCATTTGAACCAATATCACTTATATTCGCCAGTATTTGAAGATAAATCATTCCCTTCGCATGGATTTGAAGCTAAGCCCTCTACTTCGCATTGATTTGCAGCTAAAGCATGTGTTTCGCTTGGATTTGAAGCTAACACGTTTGTTTCACATGCAGTTGAAACTAAATCATGTATATCACAAGTATTTTAAGCTGAAACATTTGTTTCGCATGAATATTGAGCTAAACCATGTGATTCGAATGAATTTGAACCTAAATCATGTATTTCGCATGGATTTGAAGCTAACTCGATTGTTTCGCCTGCCTTTGAAGCTACATCATGTATATCGCAAGCGTTTGAAGCTAAACCATTTGATTTGCATGGATTCGAAGACAAGCCTTCTACTCCGCATTGATTTGAAGCTAAATCATGTGTTTCGATTGAATTTGAAGCCATCTCGTTGGTTTCGCATGCAGTTGAAGCTAAATCATGTATATCACAAGTACGTGAAGCTAAACCATTTTATTCGCATCGATTTGAAGCTAAGAATTCTACTTCGCATTGATTTGAAGCTAAATCATGTATTCGCTTGGATTTGAAGCCAACTCGTTTGTTTCGCCTGCATTTGAACCAATATCACTTATATTCGCCAGTATTTGAAGATAAATCATTCGTTTCGCATGGATTTGAAGCTAAGCCTCCTACTTCGTATTGACTTGAAGCTAAATCATGTATTCGCTTGGATTTGAAGCCAACTCGTTTGTTTCGCCTGCAGTTGAAGCTAAATCATGTATATCACAATTATTTGAAGCTGAACCATTTGTTTCGCATGGACTTGAAGCTAAGCCTTCTACTGCGCATTGATTTGAATCTAAATCATGTGTTCCGCTTGGATTTGAAACTAACTCGTTTGTTTCGCCTGCAATTGAACCAATATCACTTATATTCGCCAGTATTTGAAGATAAATCATTCGTTTCGCATGGATTTGAAGCTAAGCCTCCTACTTCGTATTGATTTGAAGCTAAATCGTGTATTCGCTTGGATTTGAAGCCAACTCGTTTGATTCGCATGCAGTTGACGCTATATCACTTATTTTCGCAAGTATTTGAAGATAAATCATTCGTTTCGCATGGATTTGAAGCTAAGCCTCCTACTTCGTATTGATTTCCAGCTAAATCATGTATTCGCTTGGATTTGAAGCCAACTCGTTTGTTTCGCCTGCAGTTGAAGCTAAATCATGTATATCACAATTATTTGAACCTGAACCATTTGTTTCGCATGGATGTGAAGCTAAGCCTTCTACTGCGCATTGATTTGAAGCTAAATCATGCGTTTCGCTTGGATTTGAAGCTAACTGGTTTGTTTCGCCTGCATTTGAAGCTATATCACTTATATTCGCAGGTATTTGAAGCTAAACTATTGGTTTTGCATGGATTTGAAAATAATACTTCTATTTCGCATTGATTTGAAGCTGAATCATACGTTTTGCATGGATTAGGATCTAACTCGTTGGTTTGCCTGCATTTGAAGCTATAACACTGATATTCGCAAGTATTTCAAGGTCAATCATTCGTTTCGCATGGATTTGAAGCTAAGCTTTCTACTTCGCATGGAGTTGAAGCTAAGCCTTCTACTTCGCATTGATTTGAATCTAAATCATGTGTTTCGCATGGATTTGAATCAAAATCGTTTGATTCACCTGCATTTGAAGCTATATCACTTAAATTCGCAAGTATTTGAAGCTAAATCATTTGTGTCGCATGGATTTGAAGCTAAGCCTTCTACTACGCATTGATCTGAAGCTAAATCATGCGTTTCGCATGGATTTGAATCTAACTGGTTTGTTTCGCATGCAGTTGATGCTAAATCATGTATATCACAAGTATTTGAAGCTGAACCATATGATTCTCATGAGTATTAAGCTAAACCATGTGTTTCGCATGAATATTAAGCTAAACCAAGTGTTTCGCATGAATTTGAAGATAAATCATGTTTTTCACATGGATTTGAAGCTGACTCGTTTGTTTCGCCTGCATTTGAAGCTATATCACTTATATTGCAAGTGTTACGGCCAAGTGGCCAGGATTTATGGCAGGGGCCATGTGCTTGGGTATCCGGACGGTATGGGTCTGTCCCGGGCCGTTTCCGGGCACATACGGCACCGTCATAACGTCTCCTGGTCCTTGATTACGGTCCAGTCAATTACGGTTGCGTCTGGCATTGTTCGGGCACGTAGGACCATCAGCACGGGATGTCTAGCAGGAGTTATTTTGCCACTCTCCCTCCTAACTCCCGGCCCACCGTTTTGGGGCAGTCTCACTGGATTTGGGATTGCAGTGATTGGACCGTAATTACTTGCAGCCCACCCTAGGTCAAGAGAAGTAGGGAGGACCGAGGTGTTATTAGGCATGACCGGTCCTCTAGGGGACAGACAAGACGGAACAGACAGACAGAAAGCACAGAACATCAGAAGAGTACAGAACATTTTTAGTGCTTCAGACGAGAACACCTTAGACTTTCAGACAGAACAGAACAGAAGACATAGAGAGATACGCGTAACGGTTAGGTTGCGTGTTACAAATAGAGTACTAGCATTTCATTTAGTCCCACTACAGTGGGTGGTCCTGCGAGTTAGTCGGCACCAAGTGCAATATTCAGAGGATCTCCGTCATCCATCTGATGAGTCCTCAATAGCAAGTATTTGAAGCTAAACCATTTGTTTCGCATGGATTTGAAGCTAAGCCATCTACTTCGCAATGATTTGAAGCTAAATCATGTATTTCGCTTGGATTTGAAGCTAACTAGATTGTTTCGCATGCAGTTGAACCTATATCATGTATATCACAAGTATCTGAAGCTGCACCATTTGTTTCGCATGAATATTAAGGTAAACCATGTGTTCCGCATGAATTTGAAGCTAAATCATGTGCTTCGCAAGGATTTGGCGCTAATTCGTTTGTTTCGCCTGCATTTGAATCTATATCACATATATCGCAAGAATTTGAAGCTAAACCATTTATTTCGCATGGATTTGAAGATAAGCCTTCTACTTCCCATTGATTTGAAGCTAACTCGATTGTTTCACCTGCATTTGAAGCTACATCACTTATATCGCAATTATCTGAAGATAAATCATTTGTTTCTCATGTATTTGAAGCTAAGCCTTCTACTTCGCTTTGATTTGAAGATAAACCACGTGATTCGCATGGACTTGAAACTAACTCGTTTGTATCGCGTGCATTTGAAGCTATATCACTTACATCGTAATTATCTGAAGTTAAATCATTTGTTTCTCATGTATTTGAAGCTAAGGCTTCTACTTCGCATTGATTTGCAGCTAAATCATGTGTTTCGCTTGGTTTTGAAGCTAACTCGTTTGTTTTGCATGCAGTTGAAGCTAAATCATGTATATCACAAGTATATGAAGCTAAACCATTGGTTTCGCATGGATTTGAAGATAAGCCTTCTACTTCTCACTGATTTCAAGCTAACTCGATTGTTTCACCTGCATTTGAAGCTACATCACTTATATCGCAATTAACTGAAGATAAATCATTTGCTTCTCATGTATTTGAAGCTAAGCCGTCTATTTCGCATTGATTTGAAGCTAAATCATATGTTTCGCATGGATTTGAAGCTAACTCGTTTTCATCGCCTGTATTTGAAGATAAATCATATATATCACAAGTATTTGAAGCTAAACCATACGCTTCGCATGGATTTGAAGCTAAGCCTTCAACTTCGCATTGATTTGAAGCTAACTCGATTGTTTCGCATGCATTTGCATCTATATCACATATATCGCAATTATCTGATGATAAATCATATGTTTATCATGTATTTGAACATAAGCCTTGTACTTCGCATTGATTTGAAGCTAAATCATGTGTTTCGCATGGATTTGAAGCTAACTCGTTTGTTTCGCCTGCCGTTAAAGCTAAATCATGTATATCACAAGTATTTGTAGCTAAACCATGTGTTTCGCATGAATTTGAAGGTAAATGATGTCTTTCGCATTGATTTGAAGCTAACTCGTTCTTTTCGCCTGTATTTGAAGATAAATCATGTATATCACAAGTATTTGAAGCTAAACCATTCGCTTCGCATGGATTTGAAGCAAAGCCTTCAACTCCGCATTGATTTGAAGATAAACCATGTGTTTCGCTTGGATTTGAAGCTAACTCGTTTGTTTCGCATGCAGTTGAAGCTAAATCATGTATATCACAAGTATTTGAAGCTAAACTATTTATTTCGCATGAATTTGAAGCTAAGCCTTCTACTTCGCATTGATTTGAAGCTAACTCATGTGTTTCGCAAGGATTTGAAGCCAACTCGTTTGTTTCGCAATGCAGTTGATGCTAGATCATGTATAAAACAAGTATTTGAAGCTAAACCATTTATTTCGCATGTATTTGAAGCTAAGACTTCTACTTTGCATGAAATTGAAGCTATGTCATGTGTTTCGCTTGGATTTGAAGCTAACTCGTTAGTTTCGCATGCATTTGAAGCTAAATCATGTACATCACAAGTATTTGAAGCTAAACCATTTGTTTCGCATGAATTTGAAGCTAAATGATGTCTTTCGCATTGATTTGAAGCTAACTCTTTTGTTTCGCCTGCATTTGGAGACAAATCATGTATATCACAAGTATTTGAAGCTAAACCGTTTGATTCGCATGGATTTGAAGCTAAGCCTTCTACTTCGCATTGATTTGCAGGTAAATGATGTGTTTCGCTTGGTTTTGAAACTAACTCGTTTGTTTCGCATGCAGTTGAAGCTAAATCATTTATATCACAAGTATTTGAAGCTAAACCATTTATTTCGCATGGATTTGAAGATAAGCCTTCTACTTCCCATTGATTTGAAGCTAACTCGATTGTTTCACCTGCATTTGAAGCTACATCACTTATATCGCAATTATCTAAAGATAAATCATTTGTTTCTCATGTATTTGAAGCTAAGCCTTCTACTTCGCTTTGATTTGAAGATAAACCACGTGATTCGCATGGACTTGAAACTAAATCGTTTGTATCGCGTGCATTTGAAGCTATTTCACTTACATCGTAATTATCTGAAGTTAAATCATTTGTTTCTCATGTATTTGAAGCTAAGGCTTCTACTTCGCATTGATTTGCAGCTAAATCATGTGTTTCGCTTGGTTTTGAAGCTAACTCGTTTGTTTCGCATGCAGTTGAAGCTAAATCATGTATATCACAATTATATGAAGCTAAACCATTGGTTTCGCATGGATTTGAAGATAAGCCTTCTACTTCGCACTGATTTCAAGTTAACTCGATTGTTTCACCTGCATTTGAAGCTACATCACTTATATCGCAATTATCTAAAGATAAATCATTTGTTTCTCACGTATTTGAAGCTAAGCCTTCTACTTCGCTTTGATTTGAAGATAAACCACGTGATTCGCATGGACTTGAAACTAACTCGTTTGTATCGCGTGCATTTGAAGCTGTTTCACTTACATCGTAATTATCTGAAGTTAAATCATTTGTTTCTCATGTATTTGAAGCTAAGGCTTCTACTTCGCATTGATTTGCAGCTAAATCATGTGTTTCGCTTGGTTTTGAAGCTAACTCGTTTGTTTCGCATGCAGTTGAAGCTAAATCATGTATATCACAATTATATGAAGCTAAACCATTGGTTTCGCATGGATTTGAAGATAAGCCTTCTACTTCGCACTGATTTCAAGCTAACTCGATTGTTTCACCTGCATTTGAAGCTACATCACTTATATCGCAATTATCTGAAGATAAATCATTTGCTTCTCATGTATTTGAAGCTAAGCCGTCTATTTCGCATTGATTTGAAGCTAAATCATATGTTTCGCATGGAATTGAGGCTAACTCGTTTGTTTCGCATGCAGTTGAAGCTAAATCATGTACATCACAAGTATTTGAAGCTAAACCATTTGTTTCGCATGGATTTGAAGAGAAGCCTCCTACTTCGCATTAATTTGAAGCTAACTCGATTGATTCGACTGCATTTGAATCTATATCACTTATATCGCAATTATCTGAAGATAAATCATTTCCTTCTCATGTATTTGAAGCTAAGCCGTCTATTTCGCACTGATTTGAAGCTAAATCATATGTTTCGCATGGATTTGAAGCTAACTCGTTTTCATCGCCTGTATTTGAAGATAAATCATATATATCACAAGTATTTGAAGCTAAACCATACGCTTCGCATGGATTTGAAGCAAAGCCTTCAACTTCGCATTGATTTGAAGCTAACTCGATTGTTTCGCATGCATTTGCAGCTATATCACATATATCGCAATTATCTGATGATAAATCATATGTTTATCATGTATTTGAACATAAGCCTTGTACTTCGCATTGATTTGAAGCTAAATCATGTGTTTCGCATGGATTTGAAGCTAACTCGTTTGTTTCGCATGCCGTTAAAGCTAAATCATGTATATCACAAGTATTTGTAGCTAAACCATGTGTTTCGCATGAATTTGAAGGTAAGTGATGTCTTTCGCATTGATTTGAAGCTAACTCGTTTTTTTCGCCTCTATTTGAAGATAAATCATGTATATCACAAGTATTTGAAACTAAACCATTCGCTTCGCATGGATTTGAAGCAAAGCCTTCAACTCCGCATTGATTTGAAGATAAATCATGTGTTTCGCTTGGATTTGAAGCTAACTCGTTTGTTTCGCATGCAGTTGAAGCTAATTCATGTTTATCACAAGTATTTGAAGCTAAACTATTTGTTTCGCATGAATTTGAAGTTAAGCCTTCTACTTCGCATTGATTTGAAGCTAACTCATGTGTTTCGCAAGGATTTGAAGCTAACTCGTTTGTTTCGCAATGCAGTTGATGCTAAATCATGTATAAAACAAGTATTTGAAGCTAAACCATTTATTTCGCATGTATTTGAAGCTAAGACTTCTACTTTGCATGAAATTGAAGCTATGTCATGTGTTTCGCTTGGATTTGAAGCTAACTCGTTTGTTTCGCATGCATTTGAAGCTAAATCATGTACATCACAAGTATTTGAAGCTAAACCATTTGTTTCGCATGAATTTGAAGCTAAATGATGTCTTTCGCATTGATTTGAAGCTAACTCTTTTGTTTCGCCTGCATTTGGAGACAAATCATGTATATCACAAGTATTTGAAGCTAAACCGTTTGATTCGCATGGATTTGAAGCTAAGCCTTCTACTTCGCATTGATTTGCAGGTAAATGATGTGTTTCGCTTGGTTTTGAAACTAACTCGTTTGTTTCGCATGCAGTTGAAGCTAAATCATTTGTATCACAAGTATTTGAAGCTAAACCATTTATTTCGCATGGATTTGAAGATAAGCCTTCTACTTCCCATTGATTTGAAGCTAACTCGATTGTTTCACCTGCATTTGAAGCTACATCACTTATATCGCAATTATCTGAAGGTAAATCATTTGTTTCTCATGTATTTGAAGCTAAGCCTTCTACTTCGCTTTGATTTGAAGATAAACCACGTGATTCGCATGGACTTGAAACTAACTCGTTTGTATCGCGTGCATTTGAAGCTATTTCACTTACATCGTAATTATCTGAAGTTAAATCATTTGTTTCTCATGTATTTGAAGCTAAGGCTTCTACTTCGCATTGATTTGCAGCTAAATCATGTGTTTCGCTTGGTTTTGAAGCTAACTCGTTTGTTTCGCATGCAGTTGAAGCTAAATCATGTATATCACAATTATATGAAGCTAAACCATTGGTTTCGCATGGATTTGAAGATAAGCCTTCTACTTCGCACTGATTTCAAGCTAACTCGATTGTTTCACCTGCATTTGAAGCTACATCACTTATATCGCAATTATCTAAAGATAAATCATTTGTTTCTCATGTATTTGAAGCTAAGCCTTCTACTTCGCTTTGATTTGAAGATAAACCACGTGATTCGCATGGACTTGAAACTAACTCGTTTGTATCGCGTGCATTTGAAGCTATTTCACTTACATCGTAATTATCTGAAGTTAAATCATTTGTTTCTCATGTATTTGAAGCTAAGGCTTCTACTTCGCATTGATTTGCAGCTAAATCATGTCTTTCGCTTGGTTTTGAAGCTAACTCGTTTGTTTCGCATGCAGTTGAAGCTAAATCATGTATATCACAATTATATGAAGCTAAACCATTGGTTTCGCATGGATTTGAAGATAAGCCTTCTACTTCGCACTGATTTCAAGCTAACTCGATTGTTTCACCTGCATTTGAAGCTACATCACTTATATCGCAATTATCTGAAGATAAATCATTTGCTTCTCATGTATTTGAAGCTAAGCCGTCTATTTCGCATTGATTTGAAGCTAAATCATATGTTTCGCATGGAATTGAGGCTAACTCGTTTGTTTCGCATGCAGTTGAAGCTAAATCATGTACATCACAAGTATTTGAAGCTAAACCATTTGTTTCGCATGGATTTGAAGAGAAGCCTCCTACTTCGCATTAATTTGAAGCTAACTCGATTGATTCGACTGCATTTGAATCTATATCACTTATATCGCAATTATCTGAAGATAAATCATTTCCTTCTCATGTATTTGAAGCTAAGCCGTCTATTTCGCACTGATTTGAAGCTAAATCATATGTTTCGCATGGATTTGAAGCTAACTCGTTTTCATCGCCTGTATTTGAAGATAAATCATATATATCACAAGTATTTGAAGCTAAACCATACGCTTCGCATGGATTTGAAGCAAAGCCTTCAACTTCGCATTGATTTGAAGCTAACTCGATTGTTTCGCATGCATTTGCAGCTATATCACATATATCGCAATTATCTGATGATAAATCATATGTTTATCATGTATTTGAACATAAGCCTTGTACTTCGCATTGATTTGAAGCTAAATCATGTGTTTCGCATGGATTTGAAGCTAACTCGTTTGTTTCGCATGCCGTTAAAGCTAAATCATGTATATCACAAGTATTTGTAGCTAAATCATGTGTTTCGCATGAATTTGAAGGTAAGTGATGTCTTTCGCATTGATTTGAAGCTAACTCGTTTTTTTCGCCTCTATTTGAAGATAAATCATGTATATCACAAGTATTTGAAACTAAACCATTCGCTTCGCCTGGATTTGAAGCAAAGCCTTCAACTCCGCATTGATTTGAAGATAAATCATGTGTTTCGCTTGGATTTGAAGCTAACTCGTTTGTTTCGCATGCAGTTGAAGCTAATTCATGTTTATCACAAGTATTTGAAGCTAAACTATTTGTTTCGCATGAATTTGAAGTTAAGCCTTCTACTTCGCATTGATTTGAAGCTAACTCATGTGTTTCGCAAGGATTTGAAGCTAACTCGTTTGTTTCGCAATGCAGTTGATGCTAAATCATGTATAAAACAAGTATTTGAAGCTAAACCATTTATTTCGCATGTATTTGAAGCTAAGACTTCTACTTTGCATGAAATTGAAGCTATGTCATGTGTTTCGCTTGGATTTGAAGCTAACTCGTTTGTTTCGCATGCATTTGAAGCTAAATCATGTACATCACAAGTATTTGAAGCTAAACCATTTGTTTCGCATGAATTTGAAGCTAAATGATGTCTTTCGCATTGATTTGAAGCTAACTCTTTTGTTTCGCCTGCATTTGGAGACAAATCATGTATATCACAAGTATTTGAAGCTAAACCGTTTGATTCGCATGGATTTGAAGCTAAGCCTTCTACTTCGCATTGATTTGCAGGTAAATGATGTGTTTCGCTTGGTTTTGAAACTAACTCGTTTGTTTCGCATGCAGTTGAAGCTAAATCATTTGTATCACAAGTATTTGAAGCTAAACCATTTATTTCGCATGGATTTGAAGATAAGCCTTCTACTTCCCATTGATTTGAAGCTAACTCGATTGTTTCACCTGCATTTGAAGCTACATCACTTATATCGCAATTATCTGAAGATAAATCATTTGTTTCTCATGTATTTGAAGCTAAGCCTTCTACTTCGCTTTGATTTGAAGATAAACCACGTGATTCGCATGGACTTGAAACTAACTCGTTTGTATCGCGTGTATTTGAAGCTATTTCACTTACATCGTAATTATCTGAAGTTAAATCATTTGTTTCTCATGTATTTGAAGCTAAGGCTTCTACTTCGCATTGATTTGCAGCTAAATCATGTGTTTCGCTTGGTTTTGAAGCTAACTCGTTTGTTTCGCATGCAGTTGAAGCTAAATCATGTATATCACAATTATATGAAGCTAAACCATTGGTTTCGCATGGATTTGAAGATAAGCCTTCTACTTCGCACTGATTTCAAGCTAACTCGATTGTTTCACCTGCATTTGAAGCTACATCACTTATATAGCAATTATCTAAAGATAAATCATTTGTTTCTCATGTATTTGAAGCTAAGCCTTCTACTTCGCTTTGATTTGAAGATAAACCACGTGATTCGCATGGACTTGAAACTAACTCGTTTGTATCGCGTGCATTTGAAGCTATTTCACTTACATCGTAATTATCTGAAGTTAAATCATTTGTTTCTCATGTATTTGAAGCTAAGGCTTCTACTTCGCATTGATTTGCAGCTAAATCATGTGTTTCGCTTGGTTTTGAAGCTAACTCGTTTGTTTCGCATGCAGTTGAAGCTAAATCATGTATATCACAATTATATGAAGCTAAACCATTGGTTTCGCATGGATTTGAAGATAAGCCTTCTACTTCGCACTGATTTCAAGCTAACTCGATTGTTTCACCTGCATTTGAAGCTACATCACTTATATCGCAATTATCTGAAGATAAATCATTTGCTTCTCATGTATTTGAAGCTAAGCCGTCTATTTCGCATTGATTTGAAGCTAAATCATATGTTTCGCATGGAATTGAGGCTAACTCGTTTGTTTCGCATGCAGTTGAAGCTAAATCATGTACATCACAAGTATTTGAAGCTAAACCATTTGTTTCGCATGGATTTGAAGAGAAGCCTCCTACTTCGCATTAATTTGAAGCTAACTCGATTGATTCGACTGCATTTGAATCTATATCACTTATATCGCAATTATCTGAAGATAAATCATTTCCTTCTCATGTATTTGAAGCTAAGCCGTCTATTTCGCACTGATTTGAAGCTAAATCATATGTTTCGCATGGATTTGAAGCTAACTCGTTTTCATCGCCTGTATTTGAAGATAAATCATATATATCACAAGTATTTGAAGCTAAACCATACGCTTTGCATGGATTTGAAGCAAAGCCTTCAACTTCGCATTGATTTGAAGCTAACTCGATTGTTTCGCATGCATTTGCAGCTATATCACATATATCGCAATTATCTGATGATAAATCATATGTTTATCATGTATTTGAACATAAGCCTTGTACTTCGCATTGATTTGAAGCTAAATCATGTGTTTCGCATGGATTTGAAGCTAACTCGTTTGTTTCGCCTGCCGTTAAAGCTAAATCATGTATATCACAAGTATTTGTAGCTAAACCATGTGTTTCGCATGAATTTGAAGGTAAGTGATGTCTTTCGCATTGATTTGAAGCTAACTCGTTTTTTTCGCCTCTATTTGAAGATAAATCATGTATATCACAAGTATTTGAAACTAAACCATTCGCTTCGCATGGATTTGAAGCAAAGCCTTCAACTCCGCATTGATTTGAAGATAAATCATGTGTTTCGCTTGGATTTGAAGCTAACTCGTTTGTTTCGCATGCAGTTGAAGCTAATTCATGTTTATCACAAGTATTTGAAGCTAAACTATTTGTTTCGCATGAATTTGAAGTTAAGCCTTCTACTTCGCATTGATTTGAAGCTAACTCATGTGTTTCGCAAGGATTTGAAGCTAACTCGTTTGTTTCGCAATGCAGTTGATGCTAAATCATGTATAAAACAAGTATTTGAAGCTAAACCATTTATTTCGCATGTATTTGAAGCTAAGACTTCTACTTTGCATGAAATTGAAGCTATGTCATGTGTTTCGCTTGGATTTGAAGCTAACTCGTTTGTTTCGCATGCATTTGAAGCTAAATCATGTACATCACAAGTATTTGAAGCTAAACCATTTGTTTCGCATGGATTTGAAGAGAAGCCTCCTACTTCGCATTAATTTGAAGCTAACTCGATTGATTCGACTGCATTTGAATCTATATCACTTATATCGCAATTATCTGAAGATAAATCATTTCCTTCTCATGTATTTGAAGCTAAGCCGTCTATTTCGCACTGATTTGAAGCTAAATCATATGTTTCGCATGGATTTGAAGCTAACTCGTTTTCATCGCCTGTATTTGAAGATAAATCATATATATCACAAGTATTTGAAGCTAAACCATACGCTTTGCATGGATTTGAAGCAAAGCCTTCAACTTCGCATTGATTTGAAGCTAACTCGATTGTTTCGCATGCATTTGCAGCTATATCACATATATCGCAATTATCTGATGATAAATCATATGTTTATCATGTATTTGAACATAAGCCTTGTACTTCGCATTGATTTGAAGCTAAATCATGTGTTTCGCATGGATTTGAAGCTAACTCGTTTGTTTCGCCTGCCGTTAAAGCTAAATCATGTATATCACAAGTATTTGTAGCTAAACCATGTGTTTCGCATGAATTTGAAGGTAAGTGATGTCTTTCGCATTGATTTGAAGCTAACTCGTTTTTTTCGCCTCTATTTGAAGATAAATCATGTATATCACAAGTATTTGAAACTAAACCATTCGCTTCGCATGGATTTGAAGCAAAGCCTTCAACTCCGCATTGATTTGAAGATAAATCATGTGTTTCGCTTGGATTTGAAGCTAACTCGTTTGTTTCGCATGCAGTTGAAGCTAATTCATGTTTATCACAAGTATTTGAAGCTAAACTATTTGTTTCGCATGAATTTGAAGTTAAGCCTTCTACTTCGCATTGATTTGAAGCTAACTCATGTGTTTCGCAAGGATTTGAAGCTAACTCGTTTGTTTCGCAATGCAGTTGATGCTAAATCATGTATAAAACAAGTATTTGAAGCTAAACCATTTATTTCGCATGTATTTGAAGCTAAGACTTCTACTTTGCATGAAATTGAAGCTATGTCATGTGTTTCGCTTGGATTTGAAGCTAACTCGTTTGTTTCGCATGCATTTGAAGCTAAATCATGTACATCACAAGTATTTGAAGCTAAACCATTTGTTTCGCATGAATTTGAAGCTAAATGATGTCTTTCGCATTGATTTGAAGCTAACTCTTTTGTTTCGCCTGCATTTGGAGACAAATCATGTATATCACAAGTATTTGAAGCTAAACCGTTTGATTCGCATGGATTTGAAGCTAAGCCTTCTACTTCGCATTGATTTGCAGGTAAATGATGTGTTTCGCTTGGTTTTGAAACTAACTCGTTTGTTTCGCATGCAGTTGAAGCTAAATCATTTGTATCACAAGTATTTGAAGCTAAACCATTTATTTCGCATGGATTTGAAGATAAGCCTTCTACTTCCCATTGATTTGAAGCTAACTCGATTGTTTCACCTGCATTTGAAGCTACATCACTTATATCGCAATTATCTGAAGATAAATCATTTGTTTCTCATGTATTTGAAGCTAAGCCTTCTACTTCGCTTTGATTTGAAGATAAACCACGTGATTCGTATGGACTTGAAACTAACTCGTTTGTATCGCGTGCATTTGAAGCTATATCACTTACATCGTAATTATCTGAAGTTAAATCATTTGTTTCTCATGTATTTGAAGCTAAGGCTTCTACTTCGCATTGATTTGCAGCTAAATCATGTGTTTCGCTTGGTTTTGAAGCTAACTCGTTTGTTTCGCATGCAGTTGAAGCTAAATCATGTATATCACAAGTATATGAAGCTAAACCATTGGTTTCGCATGGATTTGAAGATAAGCCTTCTACTTCGCACTGATTTCAAGCTAACTCGATTGTTTCACCTGCATTTGAAGCTACATCACTTATATCGCAATTATCTGAAGATAAATCATTTGCTTCTCATGTATTTGAAGCTAAGCCGCCTATTTCGCATTGATTTGAAGCTAAATCATATGTTTCGCATGGATTTGAGGCTAACTCGTTCGTTTCGCATGCAGTTGAAGCTAAATCATGTACATCACAAGTATTTGAAGCTAAACCATTTGTTTCGCATGGATTTGAAGAGAAGCCTCCTACTTCGCATTAATTTGAAGCTAACTCGATTGATTCGACTGCATTTGAATCTATATCACTTATATCGCAATTATCTGAAGATAAATCATTCCTTCTCATGTATTTGAAGCTAAGCCGTCTATTTCGCACTGATTTGAAGCTAAATCATATGTTTCGCATGGATTTGAAGCTAACTCGTTTTCATCGCCTGTATTTGAAGATAAATCATATATATCACAAGTATTTGAAGCTAAACCATACGCTTCGCATGGATTTGAAGCAAAGCCTTCAACTTCGCATTGATTTGAAGCTAACTCGATTGTTTCGCATGCATTTGCATCTATATCACATATATCGCAATTATCTGATGATAAATCAAATGTTTATCATGTATTTGAACATAAGCCTTGTACTTCGCATTGATTTGAAGCTAAATCATGTGTTTCGCATGGATTTGAAGCTAACTCGTTTGTTTCGCCTGCCGTTAAAGCTAAATCATGTATATCACAAGTATTTGTAGCTAAACCATGTGTTTCGCATGAATTTGAAGGTAAATGATGTCTTTCGCATTGATTTGAAGCTAACTCGTTCTTTTCGCCTGTATTTGAAGATAAATCATGTATATCACAAGTATTTGAAGCTAAACCATTCGCTTCGCATGGATTTGAAGCAAAGCCTTCAACTCCGCATTGATTTGAAGATAAACCATGTGTTTCGCTTGGATTTGAAGCTAACTCGTTTGTTTCGCATGCAGTTGAAGCTAAATCATGTATATCACAAGTATTTGAAGCTAAACTATTTATTTCGCATGAATTTGAAGCTAAGCCTTCTACTTCGCATTGATTTGAAGCTAACTCATGTGTTTCGCAAGGATTTGAAGCCAACTCGTTTGTTTCGCAATGCAGTTGATGCTAGATCATGTATAAAACAAGTATTTGAAGCTAAACCATTTATTTCGCATGTATTTGAAGCTAAGACTTCTACTTTGCATGAAATTGAAGCTATGTCATGTGTTTCGCTTGGATTTGAAGCTAACTCGTTAGTTTCGCATGCATTTGAAGCTAAATCATGTACATCACAAGTATTTGAAGCTAAACCATTTGTTTCGCATGAATTTGAAGCTAAATGATGTCTTTCGCATTGATTTGAAGCTAACTCTTTTGTTTCGCCTGCATTTGGAGACAAATCATGTATATCACAAGTATTTGAAGCTAAACCGTTTGATTCGCATGGATTTGAAGCTAAGCCTTCTACTTCGCATTGATTTGCAGGTAAATGATGTGTTTCGCTTGGTTTTGAAACTAACTCGTTTGTTTCGCATGCAGTTGAAGCTAAATCAATTTATATCACAAGTATTTGAAGCTAAACCATTTATTTCGCATGGATTTGAAGATAAGCCTTCTACTTCCCATTGATTTGAAGCTAACTCGATTGTTTCACCTGCATTTGAAGCTACATCACTTATATCGCAATTATCTAAAGATAAATCATTTGTTTCTCATGTATTTGAAGCTAAGCCTTCTACTTCGCTTTGATTTGAAGATAAACCACGTGATTCGCATGGACTTGAAACTAAATCGTTTGTATCGCGTGCATTTGAAGCTATTTCACTTACATCGTAATTATCTGAAGTTAAATCATTTGTTTCTCATGTATTTGAAGCTAAGGCTTCTACTTCGCATTGATTTGCAGCTAAATCATGTGTTTCGCTTGGTTTTGAAGCTAACTCGTTTGTTTCGCATGCAGTTGAAGCTAAATCATGTATATCACAATTATATGAAGCTAAACCATTGGTTTCGCATGGATTTGAAGATAAGCCTTCTACTTCGCACTGATTTCAAGTTAACTCGATTGTTTCACCTGCATTTGAAGCTACATCACTTATATCGCAATTATCTAAAGATAAATCATTTGTTTCTCACGTATTTGAAGCTAAGCCTTCTACTTCGCTTTGATTTGAAGATAAACCACGTGATTCGCATGGACTTGAAACTAACTCGTTTGTATCGCGTGCATTTGAAGCTGTTTCACTTACATCGTAATTATCTGAAGTTAAATCATTTGTTTCTCATGTATTTGAAGCTAAGGCTTCTACTTCGCATTGATTTGCAGCTAAATCATGTGTTTCGCTTGGTTTTGAAGCTAACTCGTTTGTTTCGCATGCAGTTGAAGCTAAATCATGTATATCACAATTATATGAAGCTAAACCATTGGTTTCGCATGGATTTGAAGATAAGCCTTCTACTTCGCACTGATTTCAAGCTAACTCGATTGTTTCACCTGCATTTGAAGCTACATCACTTATATCGCAATTATCTGAAGATAAATCATTTGCTTCTCATGTATTTGAAGCTAAGCCGTCTATTTCGCATTGATTTGAAGCTAAATCATATGTTTCGCATGGAATTGAGGCTAACTCGTTTGTTTCGCATGCAGTTGAAGCTAAATCATGTACATCACAAGTATTTGAAGCTAAACCATTTGTTTCGCATGGATTTGAAGAGAAGCCTCCTACTTCGCATTAATTTGAAGCTAACTCGATTGATTCGACTGCATTTGAATCTATATCACTTATATCGCAATTATCTGAAGATAAATCATTTCCTTCTCATGTATTTGAAGCTAAGCCGTCTATTTCGCACTGATTTGAAGCTAAATCATATGTTTCGCATGGATTTGAAGCTAACTCGTTTTCATCGCCTGTATTTGAAGATAAATCATATATATCACAAGTATTTGAAGCTAAACCATACGCTTCGCATGGATTTGAAGCAAAGCCTTCAACTTCGCATTGATTTGAAGCTAACTCGATTGTTTCGCATGCATTTGCAGCTATATCACATATATCGCAATTATCTGATGATAAATCATATGTTTATCATGTATTTGAACATAAGCCTTGTACTTCGCATTGATTTGAAGCTAAATCATGTGTTTCGCATGGATTTGAAGCTAACTCGTTTGTTTCGCCTGCCGTTAAAGCTAAATCATGTATATCACAAGTATTTGTAGCTAAACCATGTGTTTCGCATGAATTTGAAGGTAAGTGATGTCTTTCGCATTGATTTGAAGCTAACTCGTTTTTTTCGCCTGTATTTGAAGATAAATCATGTATATCACAAGTATTTGAAACTAAACCATTCGCTTCGCATGGATTTGAAGCAAAGCCTTCAACTCCGCATTGATTTGAAGATAAATCATGTGTTTCGCTTGGATTTGAAGCTAACTCGTTTGTTTCGCATGCAGTTGAAGCTAATTCATGTTTATCACAAGTATTTGAAGCTAAACTATTTGTTTCGCATGAATTTGAAGTTAAGCCTTCTACTTCGCATTGATTTGAAGCTAACTCATGTGTTTCGCAAGGATTTGAAGCTAACTCGTTTGTTTCGCAATGCAGTTGATGCTAAATCATGTATAAAACAAGTATTTGAAGCTAAACCATTTATTTCGCATGTATTTGAAGCTAAGACTTCTACTTTGCATGAAATTGAAGCTATGTCATGTGTTTCGCTTGGATTTGAAGCTAACTCGTTTGTTTCGCATGCATTTGAAGCTAAATCATGTACATCACAAGTATTTGAAGCTAAACCATTTGTTTCGCATGAATTTGAAGCTAAATGATGTCTTTCGCATTGATTTGAAGCTAACTCTTTTGTTTCGCCTGCATTTGGAGACAAATCATGTATATCACAAGTATTTGAAGCTAAACCGTTTGATTCGCATGGATTTGAAGCTAAGCCTTCTACTTCGCATTGATTTGCAGGTAAATGATGTGTTTCGCTTGGTTTTGAAACTAACTCGTTTGTTTCGCATGCAGTTGAAGCTAAATCATTTGTATCACAAGTATTTGAAGCTAAACCATTTATTTCGCATGGATTTGAAGATAAGCCTTCTACTTCCCATTGATTTGAAGCTAACTCGATTGTTTCACCTGCATTTGAAGCTACATCACTTATATCGCAATTATCTGAAGGTAAATCATTTGTTTCTCATGTATTTGAAGCTAAGCCTTCTACTTCGCTTTGATTTGAAGATAAACCACGTGATTCGCATGGACTTGAAACTAACTCGTTTGTATCGCGTGCATTTGAAGCTATTTCACTTACATCGTAATTATCTGAAGTTAAATCATTTGTTTCTCATGTATTTGAAGCTAAGGCTTCTACTTCGCATTGATTTGCAGCTAAATCATGTGTTTCGCTTGGTTTTGAAGCTAACTCGTTTGTTTCGCATGCAGTTGAAGCTAAATCATGTATATCACAATTATATGAAGCTAAACCATTGGTTTCGCATGGATTTGAAGATAAGCCTTCTACTTCGCACTGATTTCAAGCTAACTCGATTGTTTCACCTGCATTTGAAGCTACATCACTTATATCGCAATTATCTAAAGATAAATCATTTGTTTCTCATGTATTTGAAGCTAAGCCTTCTACTTCGCTTTGATTTGAAGATAAACCACGTGATTCGCATGGACTTGAAACTAACTCGTTTGTATCGCGTGCATTTGAAGCTATTTCACTTACATCGTAATTATCTGAAGTTAAATCATTTGTTTCTCATGTATTTGAAGCTAAGGCTTCTACTTCGCATTGATTTGCAGCTAAATCATGTCTTTCGCTTGGTTTGAAGCTAACTCGTTTGTTTCGCATGCAGTTGAAGCTAAATCATGTATATCACAATTATATGAAGCTAAACCATTGGTTTCGCATGGATTTGAAGATAAGCCTTCTACTTCGCACTGATTTCAAGCTAACTCGATTGTTTCACCTGCATTTGAAGCTACATCACTTATATCGCAATTATCTGAAGATAAATCATTTGCTTCTCATGTATTTGAAGCTAAGCCGTCTATTTCGCATTGATTTGAAGCTAAATCATATGTTTCGCATGGAATTGAGGCTAACTCGTTTGTTTCGCATGCAGTTGAAGCTAAATCATGTACATCACAAGTATTTGAAGCTAAACCATTTGTTTCGCATGGATTTGAAGAGAAGCCTCCTACTTCGCATTAATTTGAAGCTAACTCGATTGATACGACTGCATTTGAATCTATATCACTTATATCGCAATTATCTGAAGATAAATCATTTCCTTCTCATGTATTTGAAGCTAAGCCGTCTATTTCGCACTGATTTGAAGCTAAATCATATGTTTCGCATGGATTTGAAGCTAACTCGTTTTCATCGCCTGTATTTGAAGATAAATCATATATATCACAAGTATTTGAAGCTAAACCATACGCTTCGCATGGATTTGAAGCAAAGCCTTCAACTTCGCATTGATTTGAAGCTAACTCGATTGTTTCGCATGCATTTGCAGCTATATCACATATATCGCAATTATCTGATGATAAATCATATGTTTATCATGTATTTGAACATAAGCCTTGTACTTCGCATTGATTTGAAGCTAAATCATGTGTTTCGCATGGATTTGAAGCTAACTCGTTTGTTTCGCATGCCGTTAAAGCTAAATCATGTATATCACAAGTATTTGTAGCTAAACCATGTGTTTCGCATGAATTTGAAGGTAAGTGATGTCTTTCGCATTGATTTGAAGCTAACTCGTTTTTTTCGCCTCTATTTGAAGATAAATCATGTATATCACAAGTATTTGAAACTAAACCATTCGCTTCGCATGGATTTGAAGCAAAGCCTTCAACTCCGCATTGATTTGAAGATAAATCATGTGTTTCGCTTGGATTTGAAGCTAACTCGTTTGTTTCGCATGCAGTTGAAGCTAATTCATGTTTATCACAAGTATTTGAAGCTAAACTATTTGTTTCGCATGAATTTGAAGTTAAGCCTTCTACTTCGCATTGATTTGAAGCTAACTCATGTGTTTCGCAAGGATTTGAAGCTAACTCGTTTGTTTCGCAATGCAGTTGATGCTAAATCATGTATAAAACAAGTATTTGAAGCTAAACCATTTATTTCGCATGTATTTGAAGCTAAGACTTCTACTTTGCATGAAATTGAAGCTATGTCATGTGTTTCGCTTGGATTTGAAGCTAACTCGTTTGTTTCGCATGCATTTGAAGCTAAATCATGTACATCACAAGTATTTGAAGCTAAACCATTTGTTTCGCATGAATTTGAAGCTAAATGATGTCTTTCGCATTGATTTGAAGCTAACTCTTTTGTTTCGCCTGCATTTGGAGACAAATCATGTATATCACAAGTATTTGAAGCTAAACCGTTTGATTCGCATGGATTTGAAGCTAAGCCTTCTACTTCGCATTGATTTGCAGGTAAATGATGTGTTTCGCTTGGTTTTGAAACTAACTCGTTTGTTTCGCATGCAGTTGAAGCTAAATCATTTGTATCACAAGTATTTGAAGCTAAACCATTTATTTCGCATGGATTTGAAGATAAGCCTTCTACTTCCCATTGATTTGAAGCTAACTCGATTGTTTCACCTGCATTTGAAGCTACATCACTTATATCGCAATTATCTGAAGGTAAATCATTTGTTTCTCATGTATTTGAAGCTAAGCCTTCTACTTCGCTTTGATTTGAAGATAAACCACGTGATTCGCATGGACTTGAAACTAACTCGTTTGTATCGCGTGCATTTGAAGCTATTTCACTTACATCGTAATTATCTGAAGTTAAATCATTTGTTTCTCATGTATTTGAAGCTAAGGCTTCTACTTCGCATTGATTTGCAGCTAAATCATGTGTTTCGCTTGGTTTTGAAGCTAACTCGTTTGTTTCGCATGCAGTTGAAGCTAAATCATGTATATCACAATTATATGAAGCTAAACCATTGGTTTCGCATGGATTTGAAGATAAGCCTTCTACTTCGCACTGATTTCAAGCTAACTCGATTGTTTCACCTGCATTTGAAGCTACATCACTTATATCGCAATTATCTAAAGATAAATCATTTGTTTCTCATGTATTTGAAGCTAAGCCTTCTACTTCGCTTTGATTTGAAGATAAACCACGTGATTCGCATGGACTTGAAACTAACTCGTTTGTATCGCGTGCATTTGAAGCTATTTCACTTACATCGTAATTATCTGAAGTTAAATCATTTGTTTCT